>NC_135820.1:18005708-18233208 GCF_964213995.1 Mustelus asterias
TTGCTGTCAGCAGTACCTTGTCCATAGAATTCGGTGGGATTTTGCTCCTGAATGCAGCAGGGTCTAGTGTCTGAGCAAACAGTGAAGAATTCTATCACTGTACATTGCCCATGTAGCTACACCCTCACCATGAGATCAGCCTTCAGCCCAGTGAGGGTGAGTATTCTATAATGGTTTTAATTATTTTAGAACAGGTCTGACAATTTTTATCACTGTTATCAACTTTTAAATTCTTTTAACACTTTTGAAACAGTTTTACAAGTCGGCTGGGTTCTATCTTGTGGGTATCAATGTCACCCGACTCCTCTCTAACAGCATATTGTACCCTCGTTAATGCCACCCACCACTCCCACACTGAAGAACACAATGAAAATGCAAGTTGTTGATGAATGACTCCACCTCACCACTCCCTCGGCTCCTCTTGTTCTGCTCTATCTGCTCCTCACCATCTCGGTCTCTGCCTGCTCCTCATCCCCCACCTCAGCTCTCCTTTTCCCATTCACTCTCCCTCCCCCACTCCCCTTATGTCCTCTCCCCCACCAACCACCCAGCTCTTCTCCTCCTCCCCCAAGTTTCCTTTCCCCAGCTCTCCTTTTCCCATTCGTACTCCCCCATCTCCTCTTCCTCCCTCGCCCCCACCTTTCCTATTCTGTCCCAGTTTCTCCACCCTCCCCCCCCCCCCCCCCCCCCCCCTCACCATTCGACTCTCCCAATTAAGGGTTGCCAACTATCCAGGATTGGCCTGGCGTCTCCAGGAATTGCAGATCAATCTCGGGGACACTGCTGTGTCAGGACGTTAAAGAGATTTATTTTTACATTTTCTTCGATCGTTTCTCTTTACCAAATATAAAAATAGAGAATAAAAAGCATGTTTGGCTGATATGTCAAGTATCATCCAATTGAGTGATGAGTCATTTTGCTTTCCACTTGGTGTAGGAAGGCAGTACATCACATGGATGTATTGGCCGGCTAATGATTGGAGCATGGAGACAAGTCATATGGTAAAACTTCCAGGAATACATTTAAACACAGTTCCTGACCCTAGTTGGCAATCATTCACCAGTTCTACCAACCTGCCCCTCCCACTTTCCCCGATTCTGTCCCCAGCATCTCTGATCCGTCCTTCTCAAAAGTCTATTCAATTTCCCCACAACTTCTGAATTTCAGCGTAAGTGAGCTCGCTGGAAATTCTGTTGCTGTTGCATCCCTTCCGAGCCCTCACTGTATTGAGAAAGGAGAAACTGGGCCATCGTATTGTATAAGCCTTCAATTTCCCAGCAGTGAGCCAGCTTGACACCCACAGTCTGTCTGGTCAAAGTTTGGATCGCTCAAAGGTCAGGCTCATCAAAAAGCTGCTCTCAATGAAATGCAAGATTAGCTCAGTAACAGCATAAGAAACCTCACAGTGAGGTCTGTGCGCTTGTTAAACTCATTGACATGAACTAATATCGATTCAAATGCAAGACAACTACCATCTTCCACACACACTTAGTAAGATACAACTCAATATCTCTCACTATTAATAAAAACTATTAATTCAGTGCACCTGTGATGCCAAGGCATGCAAGGAAGTTAGCCAAGCAGTTAGGTAGTACTTTATAACTGGCGCAGACGTGATCGGCCAAAGAGCCTGTTCTGTGCTGTGGACTGCTCTGACTCTATGATTCTATTTTACAGCACACATGAGACTGTATCCACCACTCCCCATCTACACTGATATTGAGACTGTATCCACCACTCTCCATCCACACTGATATTGAGACTGTATCCACCACTCTCCATCCACACTGATATTGAGACTGTATCCACCACTTTCCATCCGCACTGATATTGAGACTGTATCCGCCACCCTCCATCCACACTGATATTGAGACTGTATCCACCACTCCCTATCTACACTGATATTGAGACTGTATCCACCACTCTCCATCCACACTGATATTGAGACTGTATCCACCACTTTCCATCCACACTGATATTGAGACTGTATCCACCACTCTCCATCCACACTGATATTGAGACTGTATCCACCACTCCCCACCAGCACTGAACCATTTGGTGACAATGGGAGCATACCTGATATCTTCACGTGTATTGGGTGGCAGTCCTAACATCTAGGTGCCCACATGTCCCTTGTGACTGGAGATTCTGGCACCTGCCCACCTCTAATGAGGGGGATGGGGGTCACTAGAGAGCACCTCTCCCGAAGCCTGGTTATGGTTCTGTCAGCCCCCTGTGTAAAGAGGGCAATGTGTAAAGGGGCGGCACGGTAGCACAGTGGTTAGCACTGCTGCTTCACAGCTCCAGGGTCCCGGGTTCGATTCCCGGCTCGGGTCACTGTCTGTGTGGAGTTTGCACATTCTCCTCGTGTCTGCGTGGGTTTCCTCCGGGTGCTCCGGTTTCCTCCCACAGTCCAAAGATGTGCGGGTTAGGTTGATTGGCCAGGTTAAAAATTGCCCCTTAGAGTCCTGAGATGCGTAGGTTAGCGGGATTAGCGGGTAAATATGTGGGGGTAGGGCCTGGGTGGGATTGTGGTCGGTGCAGACTCGATGGGCCGAATGGCCTCCTTCTGCACTGTAGGGTTTCTATGATTTCTATGATTTCTAACTCATTGAAATAGATTGAAATGAATTCAATTCAACAAACCATTTCACATTTCCATCCGGATATTCCATAAGGAAATTCAGCATGTCCGCTACGACTCTCACCAATTTTTATAGTGCGCCACAGAAAGCATTCTTTCTGGTTGTACCAGTTTGGTATGGCTCCTGCTCTGTCAGAAATTCCAAAGGGTCGTGAATGTAGCCCAGTCCATCACGCAAATAAGCCTCCCATTCATTGACTCTGTCTTCATTTCCCGCTGCCTCAGAAAAGCAGCCAGCATAATCAAGGACCTGGACATTCTCTCTTCCACCTTCGTCCGGAGGGAAACAGACACAAAAGTCTGAGGTCACGTACCAACAGAGTCAAAAACAGCTGCTTCCCTGCTGCCATCAGACTTCTGAATGGACTTACCTTACATTAAGTTGATCTTTCTCTACACCCTAGCTATGACTGGAACACTACGTTCTGCACCCTCTCCTTTCCTTCTCTTTGTTTTGTCTGTATAGCGCGCAAGAAACAATACTTTTCACTGTATACTAATAAATGTGACAATAATAAATCAAATCAAATCAAAATTCTTAATGGGTCTTGGCCCTTCACTTGGGCTGGATCTCCCCACTGGAAGCCACAGTCTCCCTCAGTGTACACCAGTCTCTAATAGGATGCTGGGTGGTGAATGAGCCAGGGATCTGGGAACTCTGTATCCTAGGCTCTATGGTGCTGTATCCCTCCAAAGTAGATGAAACAAAGCCCACATCCAGCGAGTGCAGCATGATCCCTGCTCCCAGCCACATCCCCCTACTGATCAGTGCAAACCATATGGTGATTAGAGCTTTGAACAGACATTCAGAATTGTCACGTCACCATTGTTGTCGGTCGGACTGTGCCTTCCACACCCGAGGGCAGGAGTCATGCATCCCTTAGAATCTTCATCGGGAGAATTGGAAAGTGTTCAGATTTATAAATAATGAAAGGTTAACACACACAGAGTGTCTGCAAGCGGAATGAGGGCCTGTACCGTACTGGGTGACAGGAGGTAGGGATTAAGCAGCTGATTGTCACTGAGATTAGGTCTGATTGTCTTCCACGTGACATTGCAACAACAACTGTGGTTATTTCAGAAACAACCAGCTGGCCTGACCTCAGCAACATTAAACTGGCAGCAGGAAAGGTTACAGTCTGTTTGTGTGTCTGTTGTTTTAGGGGAAGGTCACCCTCTTCAATGTGTGCCCCAAGAGCAGCAAAGAAATGCTGGGTCAGGGTGCCACAGGGCACAGGACAGATCACTGTCAGAGTGGACTCAGACTGACCACTGTCAGAGTGGACTCAGACTGACCACTGTCAGAGTGGGCACAACACTGACCACTGTCGGTTTGGGCACAGCACTGACCACTGTCAGAGTGGGCACAGAACTGACCACTGTCAGAGTGGGCACAGCACTGACCACTGTCGGTTGGGGCACAGCACTGACCACTGTCAGAGTGGGCACAGCACTGACCACTGTCAGAGTGGGCACAGCACTGACCACTGTCAGAGTGGGCACAGCACTGACCACTGTTAGAGTGGGCACAGCACTGACCACTGTCAGAGTGGGCACAGCACTGACCACTGTCAGAGTGGGCACAGCACTGACCACTGTCAGAGTGGGCACAGCACTGACCACTGACAGAGTGGGCACAGCACTGACCACTGTCAGAGTGGGCACAGCACTGACCACTGTTAGAGTGGACACAGCACTGACCACTGTTAGAATGGACACAGCACTGACCACTGTTAGAGTGGGCACAGCACTGACCACTGTCAGAGTGGGCACAGCACTGACCACTGACAGAGTGGGCACAGCACTGACCACTGTCAGAGTGGGCACAACACTGACCACTGTCAGAGTGGACACAGCACTGACCACTGTCAGAGTGGGCACAGCACTGACCACTGTTAGAGTGGGCACAGGACTGACCACTGTCAGAGTGGACACAGACTGACCACTGTCAGAGTGGGCACAGCACTGACCACTGTTAGAGTGGGCACAGCACTGACCACTGTCAGAGTGGGCACAGAACTGACCACTGTTAGAATGGACACAGCACTGACCACTGTCAGAGTGGGCACAGCACTGACCACTGTTAGAGTGGGCACAGCACTGACCACTGTTAGAATGGACACAGCGCTGACCACTGTCAGAGTGGACACAGCACTGACCACTGTCAGAGTGGGCACAGCACTGACCACTGTTAGAGTGGACTCAGACTGACCACTGTTAGAGTGGGCACAGCACTGACCACTGTTAGAGTGGGCACAGGACTGACCGCTGTCAGAATGGACACAGACAGGACTGTGCTCTCATGGGCAAATCTCCTGCAGGTTGTCACTTGCCGGAGTTTTACCGTCTTGCCGGCCCGAGGCTCGTAAAATCCCGCCCGAGGCCAACGGGAATACCATTCTGCGAGCCTCGCCCACCTCGATTATGGAGCAGGCGAGGCGGCAAAATTCCGGCCAAAGTGAAGGTTCAGGGATGAAGAAAGCGGATAATTGCTGATGTTCGGCAGAGAATATTATTCAGCCTCAAGGCAAAACCTCCAAAAGAAGCGGAGAGAGAGGAACCGCAAACCTTGACTGACCCTCGGAATGGGCAGTTCCCAAAACCAACCATGTTTTTGTGAAAACTGGTCGTTATAACCTGGACACCGGGAGGAGCCAGCATGGAAGATCCTCTAAGGTGTTTGAGATGGGATCTGAGTTAAAAAGCTGCTTTAGTGCCAGACACCCTGGTAAAGAAATTAGTTTTAAAGTTTTATTAGTGTCGCAAGTAAGCTTACATTAACACTGCAATGAAGTTACTGTGAAAATCCCCTAGCCGCCACACTCCAGCACACTGAAGGAGAATTTAGCACGGCCAACGTACCTAATCAGGATGTCTTTCAGACTGTGGGAGGAAACCGGAGCACCCGGAGGAAACCCACGCAGACACAGGGGGGAACAGGAAAACTCCGCACAGAAAGTGACCCAGGCCAGGAATCGAACGCAGGTCCCTGGCGCTGTGAGGATAGCATCGGTACCAATTGCTGCCGGTGAGTGACACAGGAAGGTGAGGTGCTCTCCTATTCCCCACGCTGCTACAGAATATCCCTTCTCCTCTGGACCTCCTCCAGGAGATCCTCCGGATGTCACGTTTGGGAACACATCCAATCCATGCGGAAATTCCCACCCCGAAGTCAACGGACCTTTGCACGGTCCACTGTCCTCCCCACCACCCCCCCAAACCACCCACTATGATTCCCACGGCAGGACGGAATGGGAAAATTCCACCCTGAGTGTCAACTATTCCAATCCACAGCTTTGTTGAAACTGAGGCGAGAGGGAGCCACACAAAATCACTCCACCAAAATTACCCGAATCAGTCCGAGTGTTAAACCTGCTGGTGTCTGATTTAAAGCCTGGAGCACATTCAGATTGTGATAATCTGCAGAAGCATTAAGTCCCGGAATGGACATGAAATCCTGACTTGAAAACAGACACATCCTATTGATACTGCACATCTTTTTATCTTTTGACCAAAACAAGCTCTCCTGTCTTTCAGCATCGCCATTCCCAGGATGGGAATATTTTTGGAATGGTTTGAGCTGTCACTATCTTACCCATGTCACATTATTTAACGAGGGAGGCACAATGGCACCGTGGTTAGCACTGCTGCCTCAAAGCGCCAGGAACCCCAGGTTCAATTCCAGCCTCGGGTCACTGTCTGTGTGGAGTTTGCACTTTCTCCCGATGTCTGCGTGGGTTTCCTCTGGATGCTCCGGTTTCCTCCCACTGTCCAAAGATGTGCGAGTTAGGTGGATTGGCTATGCTAAATTGACCCTAGTTTCAGGAGGTTTGACGGGGTAAATATATGGGGTTACGGGGATAGGGTGGGGCTGTTGTCGGTGCAGGCTCAATGGGCTGAATGGCCTCCTACGTAGGGATTCTATGATACATAGAAATATAGATGCAGAAGCCGGCAAATTCAGTTCTTCGGGCCTGCTCCGCCATTCATTTATATCATGGTTGATCTCTCCCTGGTCTCAAATCCACCTCCCCACCTGTTCCCCATATCCCCTTAACCCATTTTCTTTCATCTATCTCCTTCTTGAAACCATTTAATGATTCAGATTCCACTGTGCTATGGGGCAGCGAGTTCCACAAATTCACCACCCTCTGCGAGATGTAGTTCTGAACTGTGTTTTCACACTCTAACACGGCAGCAGAGGGCAGCACGGTGGCACAGTGGTTAGCACTGAGGCCTCACAGTGCCAGGGATCTGAGTTCAATTCCGGCCTCAGGTCACTGTCTGTGTGGAGTTTGCACACTCTCCCTGTGTCTGCGTGGGTTTCCTCCGGGTGCTCCGGTTTCCTCCCACAGTCCAAAGATGTGTGGGTTAGGTTGATTGGCCATGCTAAATTGCCCCTTAGTTTCAGGGTAAATACGTATGGTTAGGGGGATAGGGCCTGGATGGGATTGTTGTCAGTGCAGGCTTGATGGGCCAAATGGTCTCCTTCTGTACTGTAGGGATTCTATGATTTACACTTCATTAGAATTAGCAATGTCAAAAGCAAGATTACAGGGTGCAGAAACCCATAAAGTTCTTAACAATACTGGTCTAACCGCCTTAATGACTGGTATGAAGGTTGTTGTGACTGTAACAGGAGCAGTCACATGGTGACCTGTCACACTGTCAGCCAACTTGTGAATCCTGGATCTAGGTCACACTGTTCTCCAAGAGAAAACAAGATTAACAACACCCATTCTATATTTCCTATCATCAACACTGAGTCATTCAATTGCACAAAAGCTGAATATTTCTTGATATTGCTATTCCTGGCATTGTTGGGGAGGTGATGGCCTAGTGATATTATCGCTAGACTATTAATCCAGAAGCTTAGTTAATGTTCTGGGGACCTGGGTCCAAATCCCGCCAGGGCAGGTGGTGGAATTTGAATTCAATTTTTAAAAATGTGCTAAGAATCTTCTGATGACCATGAAGCCATTGTCGATTGTCAAAAAAAATCCATCTGGTTTTCTAATGTCCTTTAGGGAAAGAAATCTGCTGTCTTTGCCTGGTCTGGCCTACCTACATGTGACTCCAGAGCCACAGCAATGTGGTTGACTCTCGACTGCCCTCTGAAATCAAAAGACCGCAAGAAACTACAAAGGGCTGCGAACGTAGCCCAGTCCATCACCCAAACCAGCCTCCCATCCATTGACTCTGTCAACACTTTCCGCTGCCTCGGAAAAGCAGCCAGCATAATCAAGGACGCCACACACCCCAAACATATTCACTTCCACCTTCTTCCATCAGGAAAAAGATACAAAAAGGTTGAGATCACATACCAACTGACTCAAGAACAGCTTCTTCCCTGCTGCCATCAGACTTTTGAATGGACCTCCCTTATATTAAGGCGATCTTCATTACATCCTAGCTATGACTGTAACAATCTGCACCCACTCCTTTCCTTCTCCGCTATGTACTCTATGAACAGTATGTTTTGCCTGTAAAGCGTGCAAGAAACAATACGTTTTACTTTTCATGTTACAACAGTAAATCGAATAAAATTAAATTAAATCAAAATGGCCTAGCAAGTTCAAGGGCAACTAGGGATGGGTAATAAATGCTGGCCAGCCAGCGATGCCCACGTCCCATAAATGAATTTTTAAAAAATCTATCATCACAGATTGGCTGATTCACATGTTAGCACAGTGGTTAGCACTGCTGCCTCACAGCGCCAGGGATCCGGGTTCAATTCCGGCCTCAGGTTACTCTCTGTGTGGACTTTGCATGTTCCCCCCGTGTGTGCGTGGGTTAGGTGGATTGGCCATGCGAAATTGACCCTTAGTGTCAGGGGTTAGCAGGGCAAATACAGGAATAGGGCCTGGGTGGAATTGTTGTCAATGCAGGCTCATGGGTCAAATGTCCTCCTCCTGCACTGGAGGGATTCTATGATTCCACTAAACTCAGGAGCACTTTTTTAAAAATTTAAAAGATGTATTTGCAGGCCCTGACTAAACTGTAAAGCTCTGGTATAAACAGGTTCCAGAGTCCCCCCCCCCCCCCCCCCCGCCGTGGTCCAAGCCCACTGCGGTGGAAATGGGCATTCGCCCCTCTTCCATTCAGGAATGTTGGGCTATTGGTTGGAAAAGGAAGTGCGAAAGGAGTTTTATATTCTTAACATTTTATCTTTTGATTAATCCAGGGTCTTACTCAAATGGGACGTTGTCGAATCATTTACAAAAATTCTTCTCACAGGGTATTTCATGGCCTCTTTATCTGTGACATTCTCCAAGAAGTTAAGGCTAACTGGGGGCCTATTTGGATTGTCTCTCAGAGATTGCTGAGGAGATAAACCTTCGCGCTACCACATGTGTCACGGTGACAGAAACCAGAGGCTGATGTACAGCAGTGACACCAACAAGGTCACTCACACACAGGGGCTGGGAGACAGGCCTTACATTGCTCCTGGACTGTGTCCAGGCAGCTCAACAACAACTGAAGTATTGGGGGGGAACGGCAGGGGGGAAGGGGGGGGGGGTGGGGAGGGGTGGGTGGGTATCATACAATCTTTGGATGCCTTTGCTTCTTGGAGTCCAGGGCCCGACTGACAGGGGTGACAGGGGGAGGGGATTAAGAGATGCTCTCTGAACAAATGTTTGATGTGAATTCTTTTTAGAAACAGAGTAAAGCCCTGGCTGTAAGACCACATCACTGAAAGATCAGCCCCGTCACAAAAGCATTTCACTTTCCATTCCAGTCGAATGGAGCCAAGGCCTTCCCGAGCCAGACTATTCTCAGTTCTGGCTAAAGCACGGTCCAAACCTTAAAACACTCTGTTTCCCATTCCTCTAACTCTGTCCTCTAATATGTGATGGTGAGGGGCTGAGGATGCTCAGTCCTGTGGAGAGAAGCTGTGATTTGATACAAGTGTTCAAAATAATGAGGTGTTTTTAATCAAGTAAATAATCATAGAATCCCGACAGAGCAGAAGGGGCCATTTGGCCCATCTGCTCCGAGTCTCTGACAGCATCGTACCCAGACCCTCCCATTCCACCCCCCCCCCCCCGCCCCGGTCCCTTCCTCCCTGCCCGCTCTAACCTTGTAACCCCACACATTTACCGTGGCTAATCCGTCTAACCTGCACATCTTTGGAGTGTGGGGGGCAACTAGAGCATCCGGAGGAAACCCATGCAGACACAGGGAGAACATGCAAACTCCACACAGACAGTCGGTGATGTTCTATTTAATCCCAACCTGAATTTCCAACCTCATTTCCTCTCCAATTTGTGGACCATTGAGATTCAGCTTCCATGTTATCAGCCACATTCACCATTACCTCAATCTAATGCCGTTGCAACCTCCAGACCCAACCACTTCAGTGCTCTCCTGGCTGATCTCCTGTCCTCTACTCCGCAGTAATACAGGTCATTCACAGTCCTGTTGCCTGCATCCTGATGTGTACCAAATCCTGTTTACCAATTACCACTGTGCCCTCTGATCACCATTACTATCTGCCCCATCCCACCACCCACCCCCCCCCCCCAACAACTCACATTCATTTATTTTTTTAACCTGTGTTCAAATCCCTTCGTATCTCCTCACTTCCCTAGCACTCGCTGTCTCCAGCTCTACAACCACAACCCCACCTGAACTCTTCATTTCCCTGACTACCCAAGCTCCCCCTCCTCTTCCCCATCAGTGACTGGATCTTCAGCCTCACTCCTCAGTTCCCTCCTCAACCCCTCTGCCTCTGTCCTCATTCAACTGGAATTTTATTCCTCATTCACTTGCACTGAAGGAATCCATGGGCATGCATCAGATTTTCATTTCCATAGATACTAGAAGAAGGAGGTGGCCATTCGGCCCTTCGAGCCTGCTCCGCCATTCATTAAGATCATGGCTGATCATCAAAATCAATATCCTGATCCCCCCTTCTAGCCCATATCCCTTGATCCCTTTAGCCTCAAGAGCTGTATCTAATTTCTTCTTGACATCACACAATGTTTTGGCCTCAACTACCTCCTGTGGCAGTGAATTCCACAGATTCACCATCCTCTGGGTGAAGAAATGTCTCCTCACCTCATTCTAAAAGGTTTACCCCTTATTCTCAAGCTATGACCCCTAGTTCTGCACTTCCCACTATTGGGAACATTCTTTCTGAACCTACCCTGCCTAACCCTGTTAGAATTTTATAAGTTGCCATGACATCCCATCACTCTTCTAAACTCCAGTGAATATAATCCTAACCAGCTTAGTCTCTCCTCAGATGATAGACCTGCCATTCCAGGAATCAGCCTGGTAAACCTTTACTGTCTTCCCTCTATAGCAAGGACATCCTTCCCCAGATAAGGACACTAAAACTGCAAAGGGAATAATTGTCCCTGATGCATTCAACCTTCTGAACTTCTTGGAGGAATGGATGGAGTTAATGGAAAAAACAACTGATCAGCACATCAGTGACTCTGGCATGGGTTCCTGGGGATTATTGTTTGGCAGTGGCACAGTGCACCAACTCTCTTCTAGTTCAGCAGTGACCATAAATGGCTGAAGCTGTGTTTACACTCCAACTGCTTTGTTCGTGACTCATCGACTTAATGGCATTGTGTTTAAAAAAGATTCAATAATCTGAATATCTAAATGATGTTTGGGCGGCACGGTGGCACAGTGGTTAGCACTGCTGCCTCACAGCGCCAGGGACCCGTGTTCAATTCCGGCCTCGGGTCACTGTCTGTGTGGAGTTTGCACCTTCTCCCCGTGTCTGTGTGGGTTTCCTCCGGTTTCCTTCCACAGTCCAAAGATGTGCAGATTAGGTTGATTAGCCATGCTATATTGACCCTTAGTGTCAGGCGAATTAGCAGGGTAGATATGTGGGGTTACAGGAATAGGGCCTGGGTGGGATTGTGGTGGGTGAGGACTGGATGGGCCGAATGGCCTCCTTCTGTACTATAGGCATTCTTTGATTTTATGATTCTATGATGTATGGGCACATTTGCCGTTAAAACTGTGCTGCTATCAATTCTTAAATCCATTCTAAAATAGTCACCTTTATTGGAAAGGTGAACAGCGAGGAGGCTCGGGTAAGGACTGACTTTCAAAATGAAGCGTTTAGAATCAGGGGACGATGTGCTTTAAATGCTAATGTATATGCAAGTTTGGATAGCGAGAGGTAGGGTGTTCTGTAGCAGCCATTCAGACTCAAAACATTAACTCTGTTTCTACCGCCAATGCTGCCTGACCTGCTGAGTCCTTCCAGCATTTGCTGTTTTTATATTTGAAAGACATAGGATGTTTTTTTTTGCGGGGAAGAGCCCAACTGGAGGCCATCAATATAAGACAGTCAGCAAGAAATCCAGCAGGGAAGGCAGCCGAGACAATCGTGTGATGGTAATCCAGAGATCCAGGACAGGAAATGGGGAGCCAGGTTCAAATTTATTGAATTCAATAAAAATTGAGAATTAAAAGCCCAAAGATGACATAAAAAGACATTCAGGGCGATTCTCCTTTAAAAATTCTAAGTGTCAAATTTGCGTGAAAACTGGAGTAACTGTTTTTTTTAGTGGGATTTTCAAAGTGAGTCTCCCACACTCTGAGCACTGCAGAATACCCCAGAGAGATTGACTTGGAAATCCGGGGACTGGGCCTATTCCTGCTGGAGAGGCCGACAGCATAGCGCTGAGCGGGCCACTGTGCATGCGCCGATCTGTCATAGCGGAGATCAGTGCATGCGCAGTAGCCCCCGCCCAGCCAGCCTCCCGATCGCTGGCCAGCTCCGCAAAACCCCCATTGCTGCTCCTCCTCTCCCCCAGCAACCCTGATCTCCCCGACCACTTACCCCCGTCCCCTGCCCGGCAGCCTCGACCGCCTCTCCACCTGCCCGATGACCACTTTCCTCCCTCTGCCAACGATCCCCATGCAGAGTGGTAGTGGTACCCCCATCCCACCCTCCCACAATCGGCCCCCTTAGGCCCCACCCCCTTGGCACTGCCCAATGCCCAGTGGGGAGTGCCTTAGCGGGATAATTCAGCATGGCCAATCCACCTAACCCACACATCTTTGGACTGTGGGAGGAAACCAGAGCACCCGGAGGAAACCCACGCAGACATGGGGAGAATGTGCAAACTCCACACAGACAGTGACCCAAGCCAGGAATCGAACCCAGGTGCCTGGTGCTGTGAGATAGCAATGCTAACCACTGTGCCACCATGCTGCCACTATCACAGAGAGTGGTTGAAGTGAATGGTATAGATTCATTTATTAGCAAGGGCAGTGGCTTGAGTGGAGCATAAACACCAGCATGAACTGCCTGGGCTGAATGGCCTGTTTCTGTGCCATATATCCTTTACAATCCTATGTTTGGATAGAGGTGAAAAATAATAAAGGTAAGCAGTCACTTTTGGAAGTGGTTTACAGGTTCTAACAGTAATCACAATGTAGAATGGGGTATACATGAAGAAATAATGCGGGCTTGTGAGAAAGGTAAGGCAATAATCATTGGTGATTTTAATCTGCATATAGATTGGACAAATCAGATTGGACAAATCAGATTGGGTGATGAGTTCATAGCGTAATTTCAGGACAGTTTCTTAGAGCAACACATTCTAGCACCAACCATAGAGCAGACTATTCTAGACCTGGTAATATACACTGAGGCAGGATTAATTAATTACCTCATATTGAAGGTGTCCGTAGGTGTCACTGATCATAATATGATTGAATTTCACATTCAGCTCGAGGGAGAGAGGAGTGGATCTAAGACCAGTGACTTAAATTTAATTAAGTTGTAGGAGTTGTAGTCCAGAAGTCCAGAAGTCAGTGAGGGTGGTGAGGTATTGGGGAAGGTATCAGGGTCAAGGGTGGGTACCGGTAGACAGGAAGGTGGGTTGAAGTGTGTCCACTTCAATGCAAGGAGCATCCGGAACAAGGTAGATGAACTTGGGGCGTGGATTGGTACTTGGGACTACGATGTTGTGGCCATTACGGAGATTTGGGTAGAACAAGGACAGGAATGGTTGTTGGACATTCCGGGGTATAGATGTTTCACTAAGTGTAGGGAAGCTGGTAAAAGAGGTGGAGGAGTAGCATTGTTAATCAAGGATAGTTTAACGGCTGCGGAAAGGCACTTCGAGGGGGATCTGCACACTGAGGTCATCTGGGCTGAGGTTAGAAATAGGAAAGGAGCGGTCACGTTGTTAGGAGTTTACTATAGGCCCCCAAATAGTAATAGAGATGTGGAGGAAGAAATTGCTAAGCAGATTATGGAGATGTGTGGGGGTCGCAGGGTAGTTGTCATGGGGGACTTTAACTTTCCAAATATTGATTGGAACCTTTGTAGGTCAAATAGTTCAGATGGGGCAGTTTTTGTGCAGTGTGTGCAGGAGGGTTTCCTGACACAATATGTGGATAGGCCGAAAAGAGGTGAGGCCACATTGGATTTGGTACTGGGAAATGAACCAGGCCAAGTGTTAGATTTGGTTGTGGGAGAGCACTTTGGAGATAGTGACCAAAATTTGGTGTCTTTTGTTATTGCAATAGAGAGGGATAGGGCCGTACGCCAGGGCAAGGTTTACAATTGGGGGCGAGGTAATTATGATGCGATTAGGTAAGAATTAGGGGGCATAAGTTGGGAACAGAAACTGTCAGAGAAAGGAACAAATGAAAAGTGGAACTTTTTCAAGGAACAAATACTGGATGCCCTTGATAGGTATGTCCCTGTCAGGCAGGGAGGAAATGGCCAAGTGAGGGAACCATGGTTCACGAAAGAGGTGAAATGTCTTGTGAAAAGGAAGAGGGAAGCTTATGTAGGGATGAGGAAACAAGGTTCAGATGGCTCGATTGAGGGTTACAAGTTAGCAAGGAATGAGCTGAAAAGGGGGCTTAGGAGAGCTAGGAGGGGACACGAGAAGTCCTTGGCGGGTCGGATCAAGGAAAACCCCAAGGCTTTTTACTCTTATGTGAGGAATAAAAGAATGACCAGGGTGAGGTTAGGGCCGGTCAAGGACAGGAGTGGGAACTTGTGTATGGAGTCAGTAGAGATAGGCGAGGTGATGAATGAATACTTTTCTTCAGTGTTCACCAAGGAGAGGGGCCATGTTTTTGAGGAAGAGAAGGTGTTACAGGCTAATAGGGTGGAGGAAATAGATGTTCGGAGGGAGGATGTCCTGGCAGTTTTGAATAAACTGAAGGTCGATAAGTCCCCTGGGCCTGATGAAATGTATCCTAGGATTCTGTGGGAGGCAAGGGATGAGATTGCAGAGCCTTTGGCTTTGATCTTTGGGTCCTCGCTGTCCACGGGGATGGTGCCAGAGGACTGGAGAATGGCGAATGTTGTTCCTCTGTTTAAGAAAGGGAATAGAAATGACCCTGGTAATTATAGACCGGTTAGTCTTACTTCGGTGGTTGGTTAATTGATGGAAAAGGTCCTTAGGGATGGGATTTACGACCATTTAGAAAGATGCGGATTAATCCAGGATAGTCAGCACGGATTCGTGAAGGGCAAGTCGTGCCTCACAAATTTGATAGAATTTTTTGAGGAGGTAACTAAGTGTGTTGATGAAGGTAGGGCAGTTGATGTCATATACATGGATTTTAGTAAGGCGTTTGATAAGGTCCCCCATGGTCGGCTTATGATGAAAGTGAGGAGGTGTGGGATAGAGGGAAAGTTGGCCGATTGGATAGGTAACTGGCTGTCTGATCGAAGACAGAGGGTGGTGGTCGATGGAAAATTTTCGGATTGGAGGCAGGTTGCTAGCGGAGTGCCACAGGGATCAGTGCTTGGTCCTCTGCTCTTTGTGATTTTTATTAATGACTTAGAGGAGGGGGCTGAAGGGTGGATCAGTAAATTTGCTGATGACACCAAGATTGGTGGAGTAGTGGATGAGGTGGAGGGCTGTTGTAGGCTGCAAAGAGACTTAGATAGGATGCAAAGCTGGGCTGAAAAATGGCAAATGGAGTTTAACCCTGATAAATGTGAGGTGATTCATTTTGGTAGGACTAATTTAAATGTGGATTACAGGGTCAAAGGTAGGGTTCTGAAGACTGTGGAGGAACAGAGAGATATTGGGGTTCATATCCACAGATCTCTAAAGGTTGCCACTCAAGTGGATAGAGCCGTGAAGAAGGCCTATAGTGTGTTAGCTTTTATTAACAGGGGGTTGGAGTTTAAGAGCCGTGGGGTTAAGCTGCAACTGTACAGGACCTTGGTGAGACCACATTTGGATATTGTGTGCAGTTCTGGTCACCTCACTATAAGAAGGATGTGGAAGCGCTGGAAAGAGTGCAGAGGAGATTTACCAGGATGCTGCCTGGTTTGGAGGGTAGGTCTTATGAGGAAAGGTTGAGGGAGCTAGGGCTGTTCTCTCTGGAGCGGAGGAGGCTGAGGGGAGACTTAATAGAGGTTTATAAAATGATGAAGGGGATAGATAGAGTGAACGTTCAAAGACTATTTCCTCGGGTGGATGGAGCTATTACAAGGGGGCATAACTATAGGGTTCGTGGTGGGAGATCCAGGAAGGATATCAGAGGTAGGTTCTTTACGCAGAGAGTAGTTGGGGTGTGGAATGGACTGCCTGCAGTGATAGTGGAGTCAGACACTTTAGGAACATTTAAGCGGTTATTGGATAGGCACATGGAGCACACCAGGATGATAGGGAGTGGGATAGCTTGATCTTGGTTTCAGATAAAGCTCGGCACAACATCGTGGGCCGAAGGGCCTGTTCTGTGCTGTACTGTTCTATGTTCTAAGTGTAATTATGAGGGCATGCAGACAGTATTAGCTTAAGTGAACTGGCCAATTAGATTAAGGGAGAGGTCAGTAGAGATGCAGTAGCAAATATTTAAGCAGATACTTCAGAATATTCAGAAAAGATACATTTTATTGAGAAAGAAAGACATGTCGTTCATGGCTAACTAAGGAAATTAAAGATAGCATCAAATTGAAAGAAAAAGCACATCATTCTGCAAAGGTGATTGGCAGGTCAGATGATTCAACAGAATATAAAAAACAATAAAATAATAACCAGTCGGGAGAAATTAGACTATGAGAGGAAGCTAGTTAGAAACATAAAATCAGATAATAAGAGTTTCTGGAGGTGGAAAGGGAAATAATAAGTAAAGCGAGTGTTCTAGAGAGTGAGAATGGGGAATTAATAATGGAAAACTAAGAAATGTTGGATGAATTAAACAGACATTATGCATCTGTCTTCACTGTAAAGCAACATGGATAAAGGAGAGCCTGTGGATGTGATGTTCTTAGATTTCTAGAAGGCATTGCACAAGATTTTTAAAATTAATTCTTGGGACATGGGCATCACTCGCTGTCCAGCATTTATTGCCCATCCCTAAGTTGCTTGGGGGCAGCTGAGAGTCAACCACCTTGCTGTGGGTCTAGAGTCACATGTAGGCCAGACCAGATAAAGATGGCAGATTTCCTTCTCTGAAGGACAATCAACCAAATCAATGTAGATTCTAAATTCCAGATTTTTATTGAATTCAAATTCCACCATCTGCCGTGGTGAGCTTCAAACCCGGGTCTCCAGAATATTAGCTGAGTTTCTGGATTAATACTCAAACGATAATACCACTAGGCCACCACCGCCTCCCCTATTGCCACATCAAAAGTTACTACACAGAATAAGAACTCATGGTGCAGAGGGTAACGTGCTAGCATGGACAAAGGGTTGTTTATCTAACAGAAAACTGAGAGTAGGAATGAATGGGTCATGTTTGGCTTGGCAAAATATGACAAGTGGATTGCCACAGTGATTGGTACTGGGGTCTCAACTATTTATATCGATGAGATGGATGAAGGGACCAAATGCTAAATAAGGTGATGACACAAAGATAGGTAGGAGTGTAAGTTGTGAGAAGGACAGAAGGAGTCTGCAAAGGAATAGGGATAGGTGAAACAATTGGGAAAAATTTTGGCAGATTGGGGTATAATGTGGGAAATATAAACTTGTCCACTTTGGCAGAGGAGTAAAAAGGCAGCATATTGTGTCAATGGAGAAAGATTTCCGAACTCTGAGGTACAGAGGAATCTGGGTGTCCTTGTGCATGTAATCACACAAAGTTAGCAAATGCGGCAATTGGAATGTTGTCATTTATTGAGGCAAATGGAATATGTAAGTAGGGATTATTTGCTACATTTATAAAGAACTTTGGTGAGATCACATTGGTATTGTGTACAGTTTGGTCTCCTTACTTAAGAAAGGATATAAATGATCATAAACAGTTCAGAGAAGATTCACTGAACTGATACCCGGGTTGAGGGTTATCTTATGAGGAAAAATTGCACACATTGGGCCAATGATGGAGTTTAAAAGAATGAGAGTTGATCTTACTGAGATAAAAAGATCCTGAGGAGAGTAGACAGGATGGATGGCAGAAGGATGCTTCCCCTTGTGGACGAGACTGGAAATTGGGGGCATAGTTTGAAAATAAAAGTCACTCATTGAAGACAGAGATGAGAAAATTGTTTTCTCTCAGAGGGTCACGGATCTTTGGAACTCCCTTCCCCAGGGAGCTCTGGGGCAGGATCAATGAATATTTTTAAGGAAGAGGGAGATAGATTCTTGACTAAAAAGGGAGCGGAAAGTTATCAGGAGTAGGCGGAATGTGGGGTTGGTGTTATTTGATTTGATTTGATTTATTATTGTCACATGGATCAGTATGCAGTGAAAAGTATTGTTCCTTGCATGCTATACAGACAAAGCATACCATTCATAGAGAAGGAAACAAGAGAGTGCAGAATCAATTAGATCAACCATGACCTTATTGAATGGCAAAGCAGGCTCGAGGGGCTGATCGGTCAGGACCAGCTCCGAATTCATCTGTCTGTATGTAGATACTGTCGAGTAAAGGGTTAACATCAGAAGCATACATGACACTGATGTTATAATGTTATAACATCACATTTTTGAATTGATTTATTATTGTCACATGCATTGGTATACAGTGAAAAGTATTGTTTCTTGCAAGCTATAAAGACAAAGCATACCATTCATAGAGCACATAGGGGAAAAGGAAAGGAGAGGGTGCAGAATGTAGTGTTACAGTCATAGCTAGGGTGTAGAGAAAGATCAACTTAATATGTGGTAGGTCCATTCAAAAGTCTGATGGCAGCAGTGAAGAGCTGTTCTTGAATCTGTTGTATCCTTTTCCCGGTGGAAGGAGGTGAAGAAGTGTCGTGAATGAAGCCCCTATCCATCATGCAAACCACCCTCCTATCCACTGTCTACATTTCCCACTGTCTCGGAAAAACAGCCAACATAATCAAGGGCCCCAGACATCCTCTCAACTGCCCTCTGAAATGGCCCAGCAAACCATTCAGTTCAAGGGCAACTAGGGATGGGCAATAAATACTGGCCAGCCAGTGATGCCCAGGCTCCATGAATGAATAAAAAAAATTAAAACTTGGGGCTCTAGTTGCTGGTATGATTGTCAGATGAGTCATTCAGGGTCACACTGTCTTTGTTGCCTCCTTTCTTCCACTTCTTCTTCCTCCGCTTCCTCCTGTTTCTCCTCAGCACCTCAGGGTACAGCTGGCGTTAAGGGCAGTCCCCTCACTGTGGTGTGGTTAAGCAGCATAACATATTTGCACCCCTGCTTTGCTGAATACTGCGGGGTTCACCCCGAGCAGAGCCCTGCGTAGCTTCCATTCTACACGTTGTCCCTGTGTATGGAATGTACACAGTCACGAGTCGGGTTGTCAGTGGAAAATCCTTGTTGTCTCACAGACACCTTTGAGTTTTTTGGTGGTGCTTCAGATACTGTTGGAACAGTTGAGTGGTGTGAGTGAAGGCACCTTGACCGCAGTCTGAATGTTTCCCTCCCTACCGTCACACACCACCTGGGCACTGAGAGCAGAATCCCTCCACTATTGGCATATCTCCATGTCAGCATGACCGCCTGTAAAGCAAGATGTGAGCAGTCAATTTGGAAACCTGCGCTTCTTGCTCTGTCTGCTGTTGCCAAGCAAGACAGAATGAATTATATCCGTCTGCCTTTGAACAGACAGTCTCAACGACTTACACAACAGTAGACAGCAGAGTGGCAAACTGTGAGATGATGCAAATATCTCCAGCTCCAGCCACGAAGGAGCCCAGTGCATAAAAAACTCATGGACACAATCAAGCCCGCAGCTCCTGGCAAAGCAGCCTCGCCCTGCTCCCTTGTTGCAAGTGTGGCCGCACCATGGAACAGATTTCATTCAGGATGTCCTTAATGAAGTTCAGATTTCCCATACATTGGTGAGCCCAGCCAGTGGGATCTTCCAGTCCCACCAATGTAAATGGAGGTTTCACATACCTGTGCCCTCTTATAGTTGACCTTTCCACCCTGGGAAAAAGCCTTTGATGATACATTTGGACGCCACGGTGGCACAGTGGTTAGCCCTGCTGCCTCACAGTGCCAGGGTTCAATTTCCAAATTGGGTGACTGTCTATGTGGAGTTTGCACATTCTCCCTGTGCCTGCGTGGATTTCCTCCGGGTGCTCCGGTTTCCTCCCACAGTATGAGTTAGGCAGATTGGCCGTGCTAAGTTGCCCCTTTGTGTCAGGGGAACTAGCTAGGGTATATGCATGGGGTTATGGAGATAGGGCCCTAGGTGGGATTGTGGTTGGTGCAGACTCGATGGGCCAAATGGCCTCCTTCTGTATTCTGGGGATTCTATGATTCCTCTATGATCCACCCTATCTATGCCTCTCATAATTTTGTAAACTTCTATCAGGTTGTCCAGTGAAAACAATTCAAGTTTATCCAACCTCTGGTCATAGCTAACACCCTACAGACCAGGCAACATCCTGGTAAACCTTCTTTGCACTCTATCCAAAGCATCCACATCCTTCTGGTTGTGTGGTGGCCAGAACTGCACATAATATTGCAAATGTGGCCTATCTAAGGTTTTATATAGCTCCTGCAGAACTGGTTCCGAGAAAGTTCCAAATCATAATTCTGGGGTGAAGGACAGCCAGGTTCCAGATCATCATATACAACTGAAGAGGAATAGACATCCTCCTGATCAACTTTCTTATTGACTGTGCATCATGATTAATAATGCATAGTACTGTCTAGAGTATTATTGATTCAATGTATAACATCATAGTCATTTGTTGTCATGAACACAGAAGTAAAAGAGGAGGCATGCTATATATTTAAAAGGGTTGCAGGTTGCTTTTAAGAGCTGATCACATGATTTGATGGCGATGTCATTAAGGTTGCTGTTTTATTTTCACTTTATGTTCTGCACAGCAGAAAACATCTTTTTCAATCAAACCTGTTTTGTGTGAGAGTTTGAATCTACTTGCGAAACCCATATATTTTCTATTAAGAGCCACAACCCCTAACATAGTTAGGACATTCGAAGGATGAGGTTCTTTTCAAAGAGAGGCATGAATCTCTGCAATAGGCTGCGGATGGATGTGATGGATGCTGATTTCCTCCAAGTGAGAGCTAGAGCTGTTTCTGACTGGGGTGGAGAGGCTGAAGACAGATAGCAAATGGCATTATTCATAACCACAGTGGCCTCCTGACCCCAAAGTCCTAAGGGGGTTAGTGAGGAATTTCCCAGGTTAATCCCTCCTAATTGGCTGGGGATATTAATTTGCTTTCTCTCTTTCAGCCAGAAGGAGAAATTAGTTCAAAGTTGTCAAAAACCAGCACCATTCCTACCAGCACTACTGGAACGCCAAGCGTACAATTCAATTTCAGCCAGTGCCAGTCATAGAGTCATAGAGGTTTACAGCATGGAAACAGGCTCTTCGGCCCAACTTGTCCATGCCACCCTTTCTTTTTAAACCCCTAAGCTAGTCCCAATTGCCCGCATTTGGCCCATATCCCTCTATACCCATCGTACCCATGTAACTGTCTAAATGCTTTTTAAAAGACAAAATTGTACCCGCCTCTACTACTACCTCTAGCAGCTTGTTCCAGACACTCACCACTCTCTGTGTGAAAAAATTGCCCCTCTGGACACCTTTGTATCTCTCCCCTCTCACCTTAAACCTATGCCCTCTAGTTTTAGACTCCCCGGTCATTTCCAAGTTTCACTGTTTATTGTTTCTTATGGAATTTTTGTGAAGGATTGGGATTGTACCCATTGGGAAGGGTAGGGATTGTATACATTGGGAAGGGTGGGGATTGTATACATTGGGAAGGGTGGGGATTGTATACATTGGGAAGGGTGAGGATTGTATACATTGGGAAGGATATGGATTGTATACATTGGGAAGGGTGGGGATTGTATACATTGGGAAGGGTGGGGATTGTATACATTGGGAAGGGTGAGGATTGTATACATTGGGAAGGGTAGGGATTGTATACATTGGGAAGGGTAGGGATTGTATACATTGGGAAGGGTGGGGATTGTATACATTGGGAAGGGTGAGGATTGTATACATTGGGAAGGGTATGGATTGTATACATTGGGAAGGGTGGGGATTGTATACATTGGGAAGGGTGAGGATTGTACACATTGGGAAGGGTATGGATTGTATACATTGGGAAGGGTAGGGATTGTATACATTGGGAAGGGTAGGGATTGTATACATTGGGAAGGGTATGGATTGTATACATTGGGAAGGGTAGGGATTGTATACATTGGGAATGGCGGGGATTGTATACATTTGCAAGGGTGGGAATTGTAAGAATGGGGATTGTATACATTGGGAAGGGTATGGATTGTATACATTGGGAAGGGTATGGATTGTATACATTAAGAAGGGTAGGAATTGTATACATTTGGAAGAATGGGGATTGTATACATTGGGAAGGGTAGGGATTGTATACATTGGGAATGATAGGCATTGTATACATTGGGAATGGCAGGGTTTTATGTATTGTAAATGGATGGATTGTAAATCATGTGCTTTAGTTGTATGCAATGGGCTAAATGGATCATAGAGTCTTGTTTTATTAGGTGTTGTTCATGTGATACACTTAGCGACTAATACAGATTATCAGAACTTTGTAGTGATTGGCTAATTTCTGTAAAAACTGAGGCTGATTCTATCAAACACAAACAGCTAGTACGCATATCCGAGTTACAGCATGTCGCTCAAGTTATAGTTAGACATCGCTCTGTAATCTCATTAAATACATTCCTGAAACAACTGATTCTGGAAATAGGTTGCGGCTTATTCAGAGTTTATCATATTGGATATTGTACTAATAGCACCCACAATGAGATTACTGAGTATAGGGAACAAACCCGTTGCCCTTTGCATTCACATGCCAGCTGTGTCTCAATGGGTAGTTTACACTCCAAGTCGGAGTGTACTCGATTCAAATCCCAAGGGACAATAAATTGAGAGTCTAACCTTGGCGTTAACTGGCATTGCCATTGCTGAATTCCTCATCTTCTACATCCTGGGGGATTCCATTGACCAGAAACTGAGCTGGACCAGCCATTTGAATATTGTGTCCACAAGAGCAGGTCGGAAACTGGGAATTCTGCGAGAGTAACTCACCTCCTGATTCATTACACCTTTCCAAAATGTGATGGAATACTCTCCCACTTGCCTGGATGTGTGCGGTTCCAACAACACTGAAGAAGCTTGACACCACCCAGGACAAAGCAGCCCTGCTTGATTGGCACCACATCCACCAACTTAAACAATCACTCCCTCCATCACCGATACACAGTGTGTACCGTCTGCAAGATGCACTGCAACAACTCACCAAGATTCCTTTGACAGTACATTTCAAACTTATGACTACTATCATCAAGAAGGACCAGGACAGCAGATACCTGAGAACACCACTACTTGGAGGTTCCCCTCCAAGGACATCACCATCCTGACTTGGAAATATATCAGCGTTCCTTCACTGTCACTGGGTCAAAATCCTGGAACCCCCTCCCTAACAGCGATGTGAGTTACTACTTGGACTGCAGCAGTTGGAGAAGGCAGCTCACCACCACCTTTTCAAGGGCAATTAGAGATGGAGAACAAATTCTGGTGTTTCCAGCAGCAATCGGATTCTATAACCAAACATCGCCATCCACGCTCTCAAGACCAACCGCAACATTGTCATCAAACCAGCAGACAAAGGAGGGGCCACCGTCATACTGAACAGAACGGATTACTGCAAAGAAGTGTACCGACAACTAAACAACGAGGAACACTACAGACAGTTACCTGCAGATCCGACCAAAGAACACACCCGTCAACTCAACACTCTGATCAAGACCTTTGATCCGGACCTTCAGAACACCCTCCGTGCTCTCATCCCACGTACTCCCCGCATTGGAGATCTCTACTGCCTCCCGAAGATACACAAGGCAAACACACCCGGCCGTCCCATCGTATCGGGCAATGGGACCCTGTGCGAGAACCTCTCCGGCTATGTCGAGGGCATCCTGAAACCCATTGTACAAAGAACCCCCAGCTTTTGTCGCGACACGACGGACTTCCTACAGAAACTCAGCACACATGGAGCAGTTGAACCAGGAGCGCTCCTCGTCACAATGGATGTCTCAGCACTCTACACCAGCATCCCCCATGACGATGGCATTGCTGCAACGGCCTCAGTGCTCAGCGCCAACAACTGCCAGTTTCCAGATGCAATTTTACAACTCATCCGCTTCATCCTGGACCACAATGTCTTCACCTTCAACAACCAGTTCTTCATCCAGACACACGGAACAGCCATGGGGACCAAATTCGCACCTCAATATGCCAACATCTTCATGCACAGGTTCGAACAAGACTTCTTCACAGCACGGGACCTTCAACCGATGCTATACACTAGATACATCGATGACATTTTCTTCCTTTGGACTCATGGTGAACAATCACTGAAACAACTATATGATGACATCAACAAGTTCCATCCCATCATCAGACTCACCATGGACTACTCTCCGGAATCGGTTGCATTCTTGGACACACGCATCTCCATTAAGGATGGTCACCTCAGCACCTCACTGTACCGCAAGCCCACGATAACCTCACGATGCTCCACTTCTCCAGCTTCCACCCTAAACACGTTAAAGAAGCCATCCCCTACGGACAAGCCCTCCGTATACACAGGATCTGCTCGGATGAGGAGGATCGCAACAGACACCTCCAGACGCTGAAAGATGCCCTCATAAGAACAGGATATGGCGCTCGACTCATTGATCAACAGTTCCAACGCGCCACAGCGAAATACCGCACCGACCTCCTCAGAAGACAAACACGGGACACAGTGGACAGAGTACCCTTCGTTGTCCAGTACTTCCCCGGAGCGGAGAAGCTACGGCATTGCCTCTGGAGCCTTCAACATGTCATTGATGAAGACGAACATCTCGCCAAAGCCATCCCCACACCCCCACTTCTTGCCTTCAAACAACCGCACAACCTCAAACAGACCATTGTCCGCAGCAAACTACCCAGCCTTCAGGAGAACAGTGACCATGACACCACACAACCCTGCCACAGCAACCTCTGCAAGACGTGCCGGATCATCGACACAGATGCCATCATCTCACGTGAGAACACCATCCACCAGGTACACGGTACATACTCTTGCAACTCGGCCAACGTTGTCTACCTGATACGCTGCAAGAAAGGATGTCCCGAGGCATGGTACATTGGGGAAACTATGCAGACGCTGCGACAACGGATGAATGAACACCGCTCGACAATCTGTCGACTGTTCTCTTCCTGTTGGGGAGCACTTCAGCGGTCACGGGCATTCGGCCTCTGATATTCGGGTAAGCGTTCTCCAAGGCGGCCTTCGCGACACACAACGGCGCAGAGTCGCTGAGCAGAAACTGATAGCCAAGTTCCGCACACACGAGGACGGCCTCAACCGGGATATTGGGTTCATGTCCCACTATTTGTAACCCCCACAGAGTTTCACTGGCTGTCTTGTCTGGAGACAATACACATCTTTTTAGCCTGTCTTGATGCTCTCTCCACTCATGCTGTTTTGTTTCTTAAAGACTTGATTAGTTGTAAGTATTCGTATTCCAACCATTATTCATGTAAATTGAGTTTGTGTCTTTATATGCTCTGTTTGTGAACAGAATTCCCACTCACCTGAAGAAGGGGCTTGCAGCTCCGAAAGCTTGTGTGGCTTTTGCTACGAAATAAACCTGTTGGACTTTAACCTGGTGTTGTTAAACTTCTTACAATAAATGCTGGCCAGCTAGCAATGTCCATGACCCACGAATGAATAATAAAATCCCAAGGGATTGCGTAAAAAGACTTCAGAAGTATTTCATTGGATGTAAAGCATTTTGGGACATCCTGCAGTGGTCGTTCAAGACACTGGGGATAACTGCTCTATTCTTCTTCTGATTAAAAACAAGTTTGACAACTTGACAATCGCCAGGTTTGGTGTTTTGACAGTGTCCACTTATTGTTCACCACCTCACGCCCCATGCCTGTCACTTTCTGTGACGGATGGTGCGAAGCTTACAAACAAGGCAACGAGAAATCAACCAGAGATTGAAACTCCTTCCTGTGCTCATCAGATTGGAGTGGGAGCAATAGGGATGTACTGTCTGGGGGATTACTTTCAAGTGGTGGATAGAGCGGAACCAGACTTTACTCATCAGATTAACTCAATGGTGTTAAATTAGTCCAATTAACTGATAAATTCTCAACCGGCTTCTTTCTCTGCTAATCCTGGTACGACAGCCCCAGAAACTCAATTAGGGCAATGCAGCTAACAGCACTGATTGAAGGCTTAGATACACTACAGTGCAGAAGGAGGCCATTTGGCCCATCGAGCCTGCACCGACAACAATCCCACTCAGGCCCTATCCCTGTAACCCCACATATTTACCCTGCTAATCCCCCTGACATGAAGGGGCAATTTATTATGACCAATCCACATAAACTACAGATCTTTGTACACCAAGGGGCAATTTAGCATGGCCAATCCACCTAACCTGTGCAACTTTGGAGTATGGGAGGAAACCAGAGCACCCGTAGGAAATCCAAGCAGACACAGGGAGAATGTGCAAACTCCACACAGACAGTCATCCGAGGCCGGAATTGAACCCAGGTCCCTGGCACTGAGGCAGCAGTGCTAATCACTCTTCTCTGTGTCTCAGGACACAAGACACAACCCATAAAATGCAAACAGGGTTAGACAGGGTAGATTCAGAAAGAATGTTCCCAATGGTGGGGGAGTCCAGAACTAGGGATCATAGTTTGAGGATAAGGGCTGAAGTGAGGAGAAGCGTCTTCACCCAGAGAGAGGTGAATATGTGGAATTCACTACCACAGGATGTAGTTGAGGCCCAAACATTGCGTGATTTCGAGAATAAATTAGATATAGCTCTTGGGGCTAACGGGATCAAAGGATATGGGAGGGAGGGGGAGGGGGAATCAGGATATTGAATTTGCTGATCAGCCATGATCAAAATGAATGGCTGAGCAGGCTCGAAGGGCCAAATGGTTTACCCCTGTTTTTAGTTTCTATGTTTCTATTTCTTCCACTACCTTCCATTCATGCAGATGGGGTTTTCAGTCACAGCCCTTCTTTATGTGGACAGTTCACTCGCCAGAGCTGGGGGCCGGTTTGATGTGTGGGGGCGGGGGGGCGGGGGGGGGGGGTGGTTGTGAGGGGAATTGGAATCAAATATTCTGCTGGATGTCGGCACTCGCTAGGGCTCTTTGTGATGTAAATGATGAGGAGAATGTTTAATATACTGCAGCCTGTTGTAATATGGTACCCAGAGACAAGAGTTCAAACACCATTAGGTGAGAGTGCATGTTAATAATGTCCTTTCAAAAGCATTGAGCCAGTGACCAGCATGGGTGAATGTTTTAATTTGGTGTTCTCTCTTTCTATTCCTCCTCTTACCTCACAAATCAGTTATATTTATGACTTATTGCACTAATTGAACTTGAAGCTTAGGCTAGGCAATGGCAGATTGGTTTATTTTACTAGCAGCTGGATTCTGCTAGTTGAACTGAGTAAGTTATACTGTTATGGGTTAATACTGCCTGAATTTTAATTGCTGTTTTAAACTTTTATTGAAATAAAAGGAAAAAAAAAGAGAAAAAAGTTATACTGTCAGTACGGTACCGTGGAGACTGTATTCTGTTCACAGGGACAGTAGGTATGGGCAACAAATGTCATTGATACCTACATCCCAGGAAGGAATAGACCATAAGATGTAGGAGCGGAAGTAGACCATTCAGCCCATCGAGTCTGCCCCACCATTCAATTAGATTATGATTGATCTGAAATAATCCTCAACTCCACTTTCCCACCTTATCCCCATAACCCTCCATTCCCTTTCTGATTAAAAATCTGTCTACCTCAGCCTTGAACATACTTAACAATCCAACCTCGACAACCCTCTGCAGTAAAGAATTCCATAGATTCACCTTTGAGAGAAGAAATTCCTCCTCATCTCTGTCTTAAATGGGCAACCCCAATTTTATGACAGATTAAGCCTTCTGGTCTTAGACCCTCCCACAAGGGGGAAACAACCTCTCAGCATCTACCCTGTCAAGCCCCTTGGGAATCCTGCATGTCTCAATAAGGTGGCTTCTCCTTCTTCTAAACTCCAATGAGTACAGGCCCAACATACTCAACCTCTCCTCAGAAGAAAATCCCTCCCGTACCCAGGATCAGCCGACTGAACCTTCTCTGGAATGCCTCCAATATATCTTTCTTTAAGGGAACCAAAACTGTTCACAGTACTCTAGGTGTGGTCTAGCTAGTGCCTTGTATTGTTTTAGTAAGATTTCCCTTTTATGCTTCATTCCCTTTGAAATAAAGGCCAACATTCCATTTGCCTTCACCTGCTGAATTTGCATGCTTGCTTTTTGTGATTTATTCATGAGGACCCCCAAATCCCTCAGTGCTGCAGCTTTCTTCAGTCTTTCTCCATTTAAATCATATTCAGCTCCTTTATTCTTCCTAACAAAGTGCATAATTCATATTTTCCTACCTTATATTCCATCTGCCAAGTTTTTACTCACTCATTTAACAATGTCTATATCCCTCTGTAGATTCTGGGCGGGATTTTATA
Source organism: Mustelus asterias (assembly GCF_964213995.1). Classification (NCBI taxonomy): domain Eukaryota; kingdom Metazoa; phylum Chordata; class Chondrichthyes; order Carcharhiniformes; family Triakidae; genus Mustelus; species Mustelus asterias. The sequence continues at coordinate 18,034,310 of NC_135820.1, forward strand.
ACCTCGTTCGGGTGAGATTACTGTTCCACAAGCAGTAAAGTTCCGGCCTCTGTGTCATCCTCAACACTTGCCTTCCTACCTATTTTTGGTGACAATACATTCACTTCCCTTGTCCAAGTCATTAATATATATTGTGAATAATTGTGGCCCCAGCACTGATCCCTGTGGCACTGCACTAGTTACAGGTTGCCATCCTGAAAATGCCCCTCTTATCCAACCCCTCTTATCCCAACTCTCCAGGGGTGATCTTATGACCTCATCCCGCCTGTTTTTCGGTGAGGTGAGGTCATGAAATCGGGAGTGAGTAGAAAAACGGGAATCTCGCCCATTTACACGCCCATTCCCGTTCTACCCAAAAAAGAATCCGGGCGCGATGTGGAAGTTGCCCAAGAATGGATGAAAGGTCAATTAGCCTGCTTTCGTTATATAATGAGCGCAGTTTACCCACAATTGTCCCACCTCACTTCTCTTCATCTTCATGGCAGCTGAAACCAGCAATGAAAACATCTGCTCCATAAAAGTCTGCTGCAGGTGAGGCAGCACCGAGGGTGAGCGAGGAGGTCGGTTGCTATGCCCACAGGGATCTGTGCTGCATGAGGGAGGGTCCCTAAAGCAGCCATGTTGGGTTTCAGAGTGGGGGGGGGGGGGGGGGGGGCGGCCTGCATATGTGTGTGTGGGGGGATGGGGGAAGATGCCACTCATGGGATCTGACCTCAGGTCTCAGTGCTGACCTCAGTGCTGCCAGCAATGGTGTGATGGGTTGATGGGAATGGGGGCAGGGATGGGGGGGGGGGGGGGGGGGGAGGTGCTGTGTGGAGAGACGGAATGGGCAATTGTGGTGATCAGGCGCAGTTGGGGGCTGGGGGGGGGGGGGCGGTGACAGGAAGACTCTGCAGTCGGGATGGGGGAGAATGGGAAGTGGGATCTTACCGGCCCTGTTTCGCTGGTGAAATTGGCTTCACACCCAGGAAGGGAGGTAGGGAGGGAACTGTGCATGGGGGGGGGGGCCATCTGCGATCGGGATGGAGGGAACACTGCATGGGAGTGGGGGCGAATGGGGAGGGAAGGAGGGAACTCTGCATGGGGGGGGGCGATCGGGAAGGGAGGGAACTCTGCATGGGGGGGGGCGATCGGGAAGGGAGGGAACTCTGCATGGGGGGGGCGATCGGGAAGGGAGGGAACTCTGCATGGGGGGGGCGATCGGGAAGGGAGGGAACTCTGCATGGGGGGGGCGATCGGGAAGGGAGGGAACTCTGCATGGGGGGGGCGATCGGGAAGGGAGGGAACTCTGCATGGGGGGGTGATCGGGGAGGGAGGGTGGGAGGGAGGGAGGGAACTCTGCATGGGGGGGTGATCGGGGAGGGAGGGAGGGAGGGAGGGAGGGAGGGAACTCTGCATGGGGGAGGGGGCAATCGGGGGGGAGGGAGGGAGGGAACTCTGCACGGGTGGTGATCGGGGAGGGAGGGAGGGAGGGAACTCTGCATGGGGAAGGGGGCAATCGGGGAGGGAGGGAACTCTGCATGGGGAGGGGGGATGGTGATCAGGGAGGGAGGGAGGGAACTCTGCATGGGGGCGCTATCAGCAGGGGGTGGTGGCGATGTCCTTGGGTGGCTTCCTGATGTCCGTCCGAGGGAAGTCCCAATATCTGGGTCGCAATAACCCTTCGAGACTCCTTCCGGAAACAAAAGTGCCCTATCCTGTTTATGCAGCCTAACCCAGCCCCACCTTCGACAGACCTTCCCGCTGCCTCAGAAAAGCAGCCAACATAACCAAAGATCCCGCGCACCCCGGACGTTCTCTCGTGCACCTTCTTCCATCGGGCAAAAAATACAAAAGTTCTGAGGTCAAGTACCAACCGACTCAAGAACAGCTTCTTCCCTGCTGCCATCAGACTTTTGAATGGACCCACCTCTCATTAAGTTGATCTTTCTCTGCACTCTAGCTATGACTATAACACTACATTCTGCACTCTCTCCTTTCCTTCTCTATGAACGGTATGCTCTGTCTGTAAAGCAGATGAGAAAAGGGGTTGTGGGTTGAGGTGAGAGATGGGAATGTTCAGAGACATTAAATTATAAAAGCTTTACAGTGTAGAAGGAGCCAATTCAAATGGCTGAATTTTGTTGGCACTATTGATGATACAATCCAAATTTATTCCCACTGCTCACGTGTTACCCATTGCACTTTGTTTTAATACTTAAAATATTTATGTATTTTTCCTTGAATGATCCCATCCTCTCTGCCCCCTTTGGTAAAGTAGCTGAAACCCCAACAACCCTCCGCCAAGAAAAAAACGAATTCCTCCAACTTCTCTCCTTGTGCTATTAATGGCTATCTTAAACTGAAGCCTGCTCCTAGCTCTGAGAGTTTCTCTTTCACTCTCCAAAGTGTTTCATGACATTAAAAGTCTTGATTAGGAAATCCCTTTACCCTGCTCTGCTCTAGTGGAAATAGTTCTGGGATCTGAGATCCCTCTTTGTTCCATCCCTGCCTTTATCCTCTTTTATTTGATTTATTTATTTGTTCATGGGATGTGGGCTTTGCTGGCTGGCCAGCATTTATTACCCATCCCTAATTGCCCTTCACCTGAATGGCTTGTAAGCCGTTTCAGAGGGCAGTTGAGAGTCACATGTAGGCCAGACCGGGTAAGGATGGCAGATTTCCTTTCTTAAAGGACATTAGTGAACCAGATGGGTTTTTCTGATAATCGACAATGCTTTCATGGTCATCAGTAGATTCTTAATCCCAGATATTTCTCATTAAATTTAAATTCCCCTATCTGCCATGGTGGGATTCGAACCCGGGTCCCCAGAACATTAGTTGTGTTTCTGGATTAATAGCCCAATGATAATACCACGAGGCAATCACCTGCCCCTATCCTGGTGTAGTTGCATTATCTACGATTGTGTAATTGGGGCAGGTACGAAGCTCTCGCCGTGTCTTATCATTGCTGTGGACACATTTTTAAAAAATAGTTGCCCCTCAGGAGGTGGTGCTAACCCACCTCGCTGGGACATCCCAAGGCTGTGAAAGGTAGCTATATCAATGCAAGTTCTTTCTTTCGATAAAGCCTGAGGTCAAAATGGACACGTAGGGCCCGATTTTACCATTGCGTCGCGCCCGAACGTGGTAAAGTCGGGTGTGAGACCATTAACGCGATCCGCGTCCGCGTCTGCGCAGATTGTCACTTTACTGAAACCCGGGAATGGCGGCGATTCGATTCGCGCCCAAAACGGGCACAACGGCGATTTAAATGCATTTGCATTGAATTAATGAACTGCCCGCCCAACTTTATCAGCATTTCTCCCTTTACCACCGCGTTTGCCAATCCGGAACCGCGCCGTAATGGACCTACTAAATAAAAGTCTGAATCGGGCGCTCCAGATTCAGAGCTTCCAACGGCTCTCTGACTCAGATCAGTGGTGGGGGGGAGGAGGGAGGCGGGTCAGAACATTCTCTGGTTGGGGGTGGGGGGGAGGGGAGTGAGGCCAGATCGTTGTCTGGTTGGGGGCGGGGGGGAAGGAGGAGGAGGTGGGTCAGATGTATCTCTGATGGGTGGGGGGTTGTAGGGCTGATCGTTGTCTGGTGGTCGGGGGGAGGGGCTGAGCGTTGTCTGGTGGGGAGGGAGGAGGAGGCGGGTTGGATGTTCCTCTGGGGGGGCGGGGGGCGGCTGAGTGAGGCCAGATCATTCTCTGGGGGGGAGTGAGGCCAGATCGCTGTTGGTGGGGGGGAGGAGGGAGGCCCGATCGCTCACTGGTCGGGGGGGGGTGGGGATGGATCTCCGATGGGGGGGGTCAGATGGATCTCCGGTGGGGTGGCTGAGGGCCGGGGTGTCCGCTGCCACTCTGCGGGCGATCGGTGGGGGGAGGGGGGGCAGGGGTGGCGAAAAGTCTGGGTAGTGGGGGGGGCTAGATAAGGGGGGGTAGTGATGTGTGTGGGTAGTGGGGGGGTGGATAAGGGGGAGAGTGATGTGTGTGGGTAGTGGGGGGTTGGATAAGGGGGACAGTGATGTGTGTGGGTAGTGGGGGGGTGGATAAGGGGGACAGTGATGTGTGTGTGTAGTGGGGGGGTGGATAAGGGGGACAGTGATGTGTGTGTGGGTAGTGGGGGGGGTGGATAAGGGGGACAGTGATGTGTGTGGGTAGTGGGGGGGTGGATAAGGGGGACAGTGATGTGTGTGTGGGTAGTGGGGGGGGTGGATAAGGGGGACAGTGATGTGTGTGGGTAGTGGGGGGGTGGATAAGGGGGACAGTGGTGTGTGTGGGTAGTGGGGGGGTGGATAAGGGGGACAGTGGTGTGTGTGGGTAGTGGGGGGGTGGATAAGGGGGACAGTGGTGTGTGTGGGTAGTGGGGGGTGGATAAGGGGGACAGTGGTGTGTGTGGGTAGTGGGGGGTGGATAAGGGGGACAGTGATGTGTGTGGGTAGTGGGGGGGTGGATAAGGGGGAGAATGATGTGTGTGTGTAGTGGGGGGGTGGATAAGGGGGACAGTGATGTGTGTGTGGGTAGTGGGGGGGGTGGATAAGGGGGGCAGTGATGTGTGTGTGGGTAGTGGGGGGTGGATAAGGGGGACAGTGATGTGTGTGTGGGTAGTGGGGGGGTGGATAAGGGGGGCAGTGATGTGTGTGGGTAGTGGGGGGGTGGATAAGGGGGACAGTGGTGTGTGTGGGTAGTGGGGGGGTGGATAAGGGGGACAGTGATGTATGTGTGCACCCTCGCTCCCGCTTGTCGCTCCTGGGCCGCTTTCTCCGCTTTCTGCGGCCCGGGAGCGATCTGACATGGGCGCGCTTTTTCAAATTTTTTTCCAACTGCGCATGCGCAGTTCAGAGCTCCAATCGTTTCGGCCGCGCTAAGCCCCGCCCACAGCGTGAATGGGACCTACGATATTTTTGCAGACTAAGTGCGTATGGGGGGCACCTGAAAGCAGATTTCCAAGTCAGATCTGCGTGACGCCCAGATTCAGCACTTGGAATGAAAATGGTAAAATCGGGCCCATAGCTTCAGATGAGAAATGCGGCCATTGCTTGAGGGCCACAGCTTGTTAAAAATGCACTGAATAATTATTACAACTAATAATACTTCTGTTACAGACAATTATGGCGGTGCAGTGGCACAGTGGTTAGCACTGCAACCTCACAGCGCCAGGGACCTGGGTTCGATTCCCGGCTCGGGTCACTGTCTGTGTGGAGTTTGCACATTCTCCTCGTGTCTGCGTGGGTTTCCTCCGGGTGCTCCGGTTTCCTCCCATAGTTCAGGTTCATTGACCCGAACAGGAGCTGGAGTGTGGCTTGGAGGGGAATTTCACAGTAATTTCATTGCAGTGTCAATGTAAGCCTTACTTGTGACTAATAAATAAACTTCAATTATTTTATTAATTCCTGTGCAAAATCAATATCCTTCTCAAACAGAGAGCTGTGTTTTATGTGATGTGTTCTTTCTCAGGAAATATGAGCCAATTTATCAGTTAATTTGATTGGTGATGAGACAGATATTGGGGTTCAATGAACTTTTCTTTCTCACTTTCCCATGTCACTATTTATAGAACCTCAGAATCCCAATGATGCAGAAGAGGCCATTCGCCCATCGACACTGACTCTCCAACAGAGCAGCTTACCCAGGCCCACCCCTCGTACCCCACACATTACCCAGGCCCACCCCTCGCCCCACCCCCCCGTCCCCCACACATTACCCAGACCCACCCCTCGCCCCACCCCCCGTACCCCACACATTACCCAGACCCACCCCTCGCCCCACCCCCCGTACCCCACACATTACCCAGGCCAGCCCCTCGCCCCACCCCCTCGTACCCCACACATTACCCAGGCCCACCCCTTGCCCCACCCCCCCGTCCCCCACACATTACCCAGACCCACCCCTCGCCCCACCCCCCGTACCCCACACATTACCCAGACCCACCCCTCGCCCCACCCCCCGTACCCCACACATTACCCAGGCCCACCCCTCGCCCCACCCCCCGTACCCCACACATTACCCAGACCCACCCCTCGCCCCACCCCCCGTACCCCACACATTACCCAGGCCCACGCCTCGCCCCACCCCCCCGTCCCCCACACATTACCCAGACCCACCCCTCGCCCCACCCCCCCGTACCCCACACATTACCCAGGCCCACCCCTCGCCCCACCCCCCGTACCCCACACATTACCCAGGCCCACCCCTCGCCCCAACCCCCGTACCCCACACATTACCCAGGCCCACCCCTCGCCCCACCCCCCGTACCCCACACATGACCCAGGCCCACCCCTCGCCCCACCCCCCGTGCCCCACACATTACCCAGGCCCACCCCTCGCCCCACCCCCCGTACCCCACACATTACCCAGGCCCACCCCTCGCCCCACCCCCCGTACCCCACACATTACCCAGACCCACCCCTCGCCCCACCCCCCCGTCCCCCACACATTACCCAGGCCCACCCCTCGCCCCACCCCCCGTACCCCACACATTACCCAGGCCCACCCCTCGCCCCACCCCCCCGTACCCCACACATTACCCAGACCCACCCCTCGCCCCACCCCCCCGTACCCCACACATTACCCTGGCCCACCCCTCGCCCCACCCCCCGTACCCCACACATTACCCAGGCCCACCCCTCGCCCCACCCCCCGTACCCCACACATTACCCAGGCCCACGCCTCGCCCCACCACCCCATACCCCACACATGACCCAGGCCAGCCCCTCGCCCCACCCCCCCCGTACCCCACACATTACCCAGGCCCACCCCTCGCCCCACCCCCCCGTACCCCACACAATACCCAGGCCCACCCCTCGCGCTACCCCCCCATACCCCACACATTACCCAGACCCACCCCTCGCCCCACCCCCCCGTACCCCCGCCCCACCCCCCCGTACCCCAACATTACCCAGGCCCACCCCTCGCCCCACCCCCCCGTACCCCACACATTACCCAGGCCCACCCTCGCCACCACCCCCCCGTACCCCACACAATACCCAGGCCCACCCCTCGCCTACCCCCCCTACCCCACACATTACCCAGACCCACCCCTCGCCCCATCCCCCCGTACCCCACACATTACCCAGGCCCACCCTCGCCCCACCCCCCCGTACCCCACACATTACCAGGCCCACCCTCGCCCCACCCCCCCCGTACCCCACACATTACCCAGACCCACCCCTCGCCCCACCCCCCGTACCCACACATTACCCAACCAGCCCCTCGCCCCACCCCCCGTACCCCACACGTACCCCAGGCCCACCCCTCGCCCCACCCCCGTACCCCACACATTACCCAGGTCGGCCCCTCGCCCCACCCCCCGTCCCCCACACATTAGCCAGGCCCACCCTCGCCCCACCCCCGTACCCCACACATTACCCAGGCCGGCCCCTCGCCCCACCCCCCCGTCCCCCACACATTACCCAGGCCAGCCCCTCGCGCTACCCCCCGTCCCCCACACATTACCCAGGCCAGCCCCTCACCCCACCCCCTGTCCCCCACACATTACCCAGGCCCACCCCTCGCCCCACCCATCCGTACCCCACACATTACCCAGGCCCACCCCTCGCCCCACCCCCCCGTACCCCACACATTACCCAGGCCCACCCCTCGCCCCACCCCCCGTACCCACACATTACCCAGACCCACCCCTCGCCCCACCCCCCGTACCACACACATAACCCAGGCCCACCCCTCGCCCCACCCCCCGTACCCCACACATTACCCAGACCCACCCCTCGCCCCACCCCCCCGTACCCCACACATTACCCAGGCCCACCCTCGCCCACCCCCCCATACCCCACACATTACCCAGGCCCACCCCTCGCCCACCCCCTGTACCCCACACATTACCCAGGCCCACCCCTCGCCCCACCCCCCGTACCCCACACATTACCCAGGCCCACCCCTCACCCCACCCCCGTACCCCACACATAACCCAGGCCAGCCCTCGCCCCACCCCCCCCCGTACCCCACACATTACCCAGTCCCACCCCTCGCCCCACCCCCCGTACCCCACACATTACCCAGGCCCACCCCTCGCCCCACCCCCCCGTACCCCACACATTACCCAGGCCCACCCCTCGCCCCACCCCCCCCGTACCCCACACATTACCCAGGCCCACCCCTCGCCCCACCCCCCCGTACCCCACACATTACCCAGGCCAGCCCCTCGCCCCACCCCCCCCCCCGTACCCACACATTACCCAGGCCCACCCCTCGCCCCACCCCCCCGTACCCCACACATTACCCAGGCCCACCCCTCGCCCCACCCCCCCGTACCCCACACATTACCCAGCCAGCCCCTCGCCCTACCCCCGTACCCCACACATACCCAGCTGGCCCCTCGCCCTACCCCCGTACCCCACAACATTACCCAGGCCGACCCCTCGCCCTACCCCCTACCCACCTAACCGACACATCTTAGGGCAATTTAACATGGCCAATCCACCTAACCCGCACATCTTTGGATACTAAGGGGCAATTTAATATGGCCAATCCACCTAACCTGCATATCCTTGGACACTAACGGGCAATTTAGCATGGCTAATCCACATAACCTGCACATTGTTAGACACTAAGGGACAATTTACCATGGCCAATTCCCCTAACCTACACATCTTTGGACACTAACGGGCAATTTAGCATGGCTAATCCACATAACCTGCACATTGTTAGACACTAAGGGACAATTTACCATGGCCAACCCCCCTAATCTACACATCTTTGGACACTAAGGGGCAACTAAATATGGCCAAACCACCTAACTTGCACATCTTTGGACACTGGAAGGAAACCGAAGCACCCGGAGGAAACCCACACAGACACGGGAAGAACGTGCAAACTCCGCACAGACAGTGACCTGAATCCGGAATTGAACCTGGGTCCCTGGCGCTGTGAGGCAGCAGTGCTAAACATTGTGTCACCGTGCTGCCCCACAGCAAGGAGCTCCTACCCAGTATTCTGGCCAATATTTGTCCTTCATGCAACATCACTAAAAAAAGCTCGGCACAACATCGTGGGCCGAAGGGCCTGTTCTGTGCTGTACTGTTCTATTATCTTTGATTTGATTTGATTTATTATTGTCACATGTATTATCATACAGTGAAAAATATTGTTTCTTGCGCACTATACAGACAAAGCATACCATTCATAGAGAAGGAAACTAAAGAGTGCAGAATGTAGTGTTACAGTCATAGCTAGGGTGTAGAGAAAGATCAACTTAATGCAAGGTAAGTCCATTCAAAAGTCTGACAGCAGCAGGGAAGAAGCTGTTCTTGAGTTGGTTGGTACGTGACCTCAGACTTTTGTATCTTTTTCCCGACGGAAGAAGGTGGAAGAGAGAATGCCTGGGTGCGTGGGGTCCTTAATTATGCTGGCTGCTTTGCCGAGGCAGTGGGAGGTGTAGACAGAGTCAATGGATGGGAGGCTGGTTTGCGTGATGGATTGGGTTACATTCCCGACCTTTTGTAGTTCCTTGCGGTCTTGGGCAGAGCAGGAGCCATAACAAGCTGTGATAAAACCAGAAAGAATGCTTTCTATGGTGCTTCTGTAAAAGTTGATGAGAGTCGTAGCAGACATGCCAAATTTCCTTCATCTTCTGAGAAAGTAGAGGCATTGGTGGGCTTTCTTAACTATAGTGTCGGCATGGGAGGACTAGGACAGGTTGTTGGTGATCAGGACACCTAAAAACCTGAAGCTATCAACCCTTTCTACTATGTCCTCGTTGATGTAGACAGGGGCATGTTCTCCTTTATGCTTCTTGAAGTCGATGACAATCTCCTTCGTTTTGTTGACATTGAGGGAGAGATTATTGTTGCCGCACCAGTTCACCAGATTCTCTATCTCATTCCTGTACTCTGTCTCATCATTGTTTGAGATCCGACCCACTACGATGGTGTCGTCAGCAAACTTGAAAATCGAATTGAAGGGGAATTTGGCCGCACTGTCATAGGTGTATAAGGAGTATAGTAGGGGGCGGAGAACACAGCCTTGTGGGGCACCGGTGTTGAGGATGATTGTGGAGGAGGTGTTGTTGACTATCCTTACTGATTGTGGTCTGTGAGTTAGGAAGTTCAGTATCCAGTCATAGAGGGAGGTGCTGAGGCCCAGGCCACAGAGTTTGGAGATGTGTTTCGTGGGAATAATTGTGTTGAAGGCTGAGCTGTAGTCAATAAATAGGAGTCTGACATAGGTGTCCTTGTTATCTAGGTGTTCCAGGGTTGAGTGCAGGGCCAGGGAAATGGCATCTGCTGTGGACCTGTTGCGATGGTAGGCAAACTGTAGTGGATCCAGGTAGTCCAAGAGGCTGGAATTGATTCGTGCCACGACTAGCCTTTTGGAGCACTTCATAATGTCAGAGCCACCGCCAGATAGTCATTGAGGCACACTGCTTGGTTTTTCTTAGGTACCGTGGTGATGGTCGTCTTCTTAAAGCAGATAGGGACCTCAGATTGTTGTAAGGAGAGGTTGAAGATGTCTGTGAATACCCCCGCCAGCTGATCCACACAGGATCTGAGTGCTTGTCCGGGCACCCCATCTGGGCCAGTCGCTTTCCATGGGTTGACATTTGAGAAAGCTGCTCTGATACCTGCGATGGTGACTCCATCTTGCCAGTTAAATCTTGCTATTTATCTCATTGTCATTTGTGGAACCTTGCTGTGCACAAATTGTTAACTGTATTTTCTAAATTGCAACACTGACCACATATCAATGTTGTACAGAATTGTGAGACTTCTTAAGTCATGAAATGCTTTACAAATTTAGGTTAAGCATACCCCCCCTCCCCCCCCCCGCACCCCACCCCCAACCCTTGGTTAACTTTTGTACAGTGGGGCATCTTTAGAAGTGGCGCCTTAATCTTCAAACATGAAGTTGCTGGCAAAGAGAACTCAATCAGAGCCCTGCCAGCATGACACTGCGGCACCTTTTTTCCTAAGTTCAGGACGGTATGACAGAGAAAGATACCATTTTGGTGACGGCTTTTCCTGCCCGTTATTGGCCTTAGCTGGAAAATTCTACCCAATGACTTTCCTACCATAGTGGAAAGTAATGAATGAATTACTATTTTTAAAGTTTCTTTTAAATATTCTACTATCACTGTGGGCTTCACATTTGTTTCTATATGGTGTATAGTGGGCATCAAATTGCCATATCATCCCTATAGGGGCATGAGGGACTATGGGTGGGTGGGTGTAAGGGCATAGCTAGGGGGCATTGAGGGATTGAGGTACAATAGGGGTGGCTGGAAGGACATAGCTTGACATGGAGGGAGTGAGGGACCATGGGGGTGCTGGGTGGGCTTCTTACCTTGGCATGGAGGCGCTGTGGGGAAGGACCTTTTGAACTCACTTTCTAAAAAGTTCCCTCTTACAGTCCAGGCTTCACAGGTCTTCTGAAGGGCCGTTAACTTTGACTCTTTAAAAACCTGGCCTGACTCCATGGAAATTCCGGAGTAGGACATGCTGTTCCCCAAAATGGAGCCAGTCAGGTCGGGAATGCTGGGTGTGGGTTTTTGAACTGAACCAGCCCACACTCTTTAAAGCCATTCCTGAAGATCAGATAGCCCAGAAATAGAGCTGGGAATCCCCTGATTCAGGACTGTTCCACCATTTCTAAATTGGCTTCCAGGTCAGAAGGATGAGGGGGGGGATCTTATTGAAACTTACAGGATACTGCGAGGCCTGGATAGAGTGGACATGGAGAGGATGTTTCCACTAGTCGGAAAAACTAGAACCAGAGATCACAACCTCAGGTTAAAGGGACGATCCTTTAGAACAGAGATGAGGAGGAATTTCTTCAGTCAGGGAGTGGTGAATCTGTGGAACTCTTTGCTGCAGAAGGCTGTGGAGGCCGAGTCATTGAGTGCCTTTAAGACAGAGATAGATAGGTTCTTGATTAATAAGGGGATCAGGTGTTATGGGGAAAAGGCAGGAGAATGGGGATGAGAAAAATATCAGCCGTGATTGAATGGCGGAGCAGACTTGATGGACCGAGTGGCCTAATTCTGCTCCTATGTCTTATGGTCCAATGGTCCATAAGGAATATCCAGCCCAGTGTCTCCCGAAAAGCTGAAGTTTACAGACTTTAAATAGACAAAGATATTAAGGGGTGGAGCACCAACGCAAGTGGATGGAGTTCAGATATAGATCAGCCATGATCTAACCTTTGAACTGAGTGTTGGAATAGGGCTGGAGGGGCTGAATGGCCTTCTTGTGTTCCTATGTTCCATGGTGTAACTGATGAGCTGGTATGCTGCTGCTGTGCCAGTCAGGAATCAGCTTTTGCAAACTCCCTACAGGGTTCGCCTCAGGATCAACAACCGCTCAATCTGCATTGATATGTGGGGGAGGGGATAGGAGAGATGTCTGAAACCGCAATTTCACAGCAGTAGCCCACTGCGCTGATAGAGGATGGGGTGACACAGTGGTCAGCTCTGCTGCCTGACAGCGCCGGGGAATGGGATTCAACTCCCAGCTCGGGTCACTGTTTGTGTGGAGTCTGCACCTCCTCCCCGTGTCTGCGTGGGTTTCCTCCGGGTGCTCCGGTTTCCTCCCACACTCCAAAGAAGTGCAGCTGTGGGATTCTCCGGCCTCGTCCGTGGCTGGGATTCGCCCTTCTCGCTGGCAGCGGTGGAAGGGGGTGCGACATTGGGGGATTCCAGTCCTGGTCAGACAATAGGAACCACACGTCCAAACTGTGAGAGCTGTGTGAAAATCCATCCTGCAGCTCTGCGATACATCTCTCCAGGAGCTTATCAGCTGCCACCTCTCTCAGGAATGCTGGTTCTATTTTTACTACTTAACGGAGGCTGCTCTGTATCCAGGCTCTGATGGTTCGCATTGCAGAAATGTAACTTAGCAAAGCACTGAAAGAGAATGATGTGCAGAATGGGCCGACGCGGTGGCACAGTGGTTCGTACTGCTGCCTCACAACACCAGGGACCCGGGTTCGGTTCCCGGCTAGGGTCACTGTCTGCACATTCTCCCCGTGTCTGTGTGGGTTTCCTCCGGGTGCTCCAGTTTCCTCCTACAGTCCAAAGATGTGCGGGTTAGGTGGATTGGCCATGATAAATTGCCCCTTAGTGTCAGGGGGATTAGCCAGGGTAAATGCACACGGTTACAGGGAGAGGGCCTGGGTGGGATGTTCTTTCAGAGAGTCAGTGCATACTCAATGGGCTGAATGGCTTCTTTCTGCACTGTAGGGATTCTATGGTTCTAGTCCACACTGTGCTGCATTAATTCAGGAGACTGAGCAGATTGCTGCTAAACATGGCCCTATTAAATACTATACAGGTGGCACGGTGGCACAGTGGTTAGCACTACTGCCTCACAGCGCCAGGAAGCCAGGTTCGATTCCGGCTGGGTCACAGTCTGTGCAGAGTCTGCACATTCTCCCTGTGTCTGTGTGGGTTTCTTCCAGGTGCTCCAGTTTCCTCCCACAGTCCGAAAGACGTGCTGGTTAGGTGTATTGGCCATGCTAAATTCACCCTCAGTGAATCTGAACAGGCGCTGGAGTGTGGCAACGAGGGGGTTTTCACAGTATCTTCAATGCAGTGTTAATGTAAGCTTACTTGTCACACTAACAAATATAAAGAAACTGCTGTGAATTAGATCATTTATCAGGTGCTATTTGCAAGCAGATTGCTTAGTTGCAGTAAATACTTAAACAGGATATAGAGCGAGACAGATGTATACTTAAATAGTGAAATATCAACTCAATGACAGTACCTGATTCATCAGGTTACCCACTGAATTAGCTATTTACTTGATTGTGAGGCATTGCAAGGCATTGGTGAGGCTGCACCTGAAGGAAATTGCTGGGGCCTTGAGAGAAATCTTTGTATCCTCACTGGCTACAGGGGAGGTCTCAGAGGATTGGAGAATAGCCAAAGTTGTTCCTTTGTTTAAGAAGGGTAGCAAGAATAATCCAGGTAATTATAGGCCGGTGAGCCTTACATCAGTGGTAGGGAAATTATTGGAGAGGATTCTTCGAGACAGGATTTATTCCCACTTGGAAATAAGTGGACGTATTAGTGAGAGGCAACATGGTTTTGTGAAGGGGAGGTCGTGTCTCACAAACTTGATCGAGTTTTTCGAGGAAGTGACAAAGATGATTGATGAGGGTAGGGCAGTAGATGTTGTCAACATGGACTTCAGTAAGGCCTTTGACAAGGTTCCTCATGGCAGACTGGTGCAGAAGGTGAAGTCGCGTGAGATCAGAGATGACCTGGCAAGGTGGATACAAAACTGGCTCGGTCAAAGAAGACAGAGGATAGCAGTAAAAGGGTGCATTTCTGAATGGAGGGCTGTGACAAGTGGTGTTCCTCAGGGATCAGTGCTTGGATATATATAAATGTAATATATATAAATGATTTGGAGGAAAATGTCACTGGATTGATTAGTAAGTTTGCGGACGACACAAAGGTTGGTGGATTTGCGGATAGCGATGAGGACCATCAGAGGATACAGCAGGATATAGATCAGTTGGAGACTTGGGCAGAGAGATGGCAGATGGAGTTTAATCCGGACAAATGTGAGGTAATTTTGGAAGGTCTAATACAGATAGGAAATGTACAGTAAATGGCAGAACTCTTAAGATTATTGATAGGCAAAAGGATCTGGGTGTACAGGTACACAGGTCACTGAAAGTGTCAATGCAGGTGGAGAAGGTAGTCAAGAAGGCATACTGCATGCTTGCCTTCATCGTCTGGGGTATTGAGTTTAAAAATTGGCAAGTCATGTTGCAGCTTTATAGAACCTTAGTTAGGCCGCATTTGGAATATAGTGTTCAATTCTGGTCACCACACTACCAGGAGGATGTGGAGGCTTTGGAGAGGGTACAGAAAAGATTTACCAGGATGTTGCCTGGTATGGAGGGCATTAACTATGAGGAGAGGTTGGAGAAACTTGGTTTGTTCTCTCTGGAGCCACGGAGGTTGCGGGGAGACTTGATAGAAGTCTACAAGATTATGAGAGGCATGGACAGAGTGGATAGTCAGAAGCTTTTTCCCAGGGTGGAAGAGTCAATTACTAGGGGGCATAGGTTTAAGGTGCGAGGGACAAGGTTTAATGGAGATGGACGAGGTAGATTTTTTACACAGAGAGTAGTGGGTGCCTGGAACTCGTTGCCGGGGGAGGTAGTGGAAACGGATACGGTAGTGACTTTTAAGAGGCGTCTTGACAAGTACAAGAATAGGATGGGAATAGAGGGATATGGTCCCCGGAAGGGTAGGGGGTTTTAGTTAAGTTGGGCAGCATGATCGGTGCAGGCTTGGAGGGCCTGTTCCTGCGCTGTAATTTTCTTTGTCCTTTGTCTTTGTTCTAATGCGCACAGTTGTGGTACCCAAATTTGAGGAACGATATAGTGGCATCGGAGGCAGTTCAAAGGAATTCACTAGATTGATTCCAGAGATGAGGGGTTTGTCGTATGAAGAGAGATTGAACAGTTTAGGCCTATACTTTCTGAAATTTAGAAGAATGAGGGGAGATCAAATTGAGGTGTACAAGATGATAAAAGGTATGGATAAAGTAGATGTGGAGTGGATGCTTCCTCTTGTGGGGCATTCTAGGACAAGAGGTCACAGTCTTAGGATAAAGGAGAGCAAATTTAAAACAGAGTTGAGGAGAAACTACTTCTCCCAAAGGGTTGTGAATCTGTGGAATTCGCTACCCCAAAGTGTGGTGGATGCTGGGACAGTGAGTGAATTTAAGGAGGAGTTAGACAGATTTTTAATTGGTAATGGGTTGAAGGGTTATGGGGAGAAGGCAGGAAAATGGGGATGAGGAGCATATCAGCCATGTTTGAATGGCGGAACAGACTCGATGGGCTGAATGGCCTAATTCTGCTCCTATATCTTATGAACTTATGAACTTATAAGGAGATACCAGAGTTTATACTCAACAGCTGTATATACATACACAGGGTGAATATGGAGCTAACAATGTGTTCAGGAAAATCTTTCTTATCAGGGGCAGGAATCAGAAATTAGGCAGTGCAACGTCTTCCCGAACAGATAAATTCATTCTGGAAAACTGTATCCCAACTCCGTCTGAATTTCCATGATCTCCTCCCAGCTGGCACAAGTGTGGAGTCAAAATATTACCCTCAGTTATTTAAACAATGTCGAGTAAACAAAGGGATATACCAATTCTACTAAATACACTTCCACGAAGTATATATCTAACCAGTCTAACCTCCGGTTGATGGGAGAGAGCAGGTTGGCTCACTTAGCCAGACGGTTAGCATTTGGATCTGATTCATCATAGAATCATAGGATCCCTACAATGGGGGAGTCCAGAGCTAGGGGGTCATAGTTTGAGGATCAGGGGTAAAACTTTTAGAACTGAGGTGAGGAGAAATTTCTTCACCCAGAGGGTGGTGAATGTGTGGAATTCACTACCACCAAATCTAGTTGAGGCCAAATTCTTGTCCAGTTTCAAGAAGAAATTAGATATAGCTCTTTGGGCTCAAGGGATCAAGGGATATAGGGGGAAGGGGGAATCAGGATATTGAATTTGATGATCAGCCATGGTCAAAATGAATGGCAGAGCAGGCTCGAAGGGCCAAATGCCCTACTCCTGCTTCTAGTTTCTATGCAGAAGGAAGCCATTCGGCCTATCGAGTCTGCACCAAATCTCTGACAGAATATCTTACTCATGTCCTCTCTCCTGCCCTATCCCCGTAACCCCAAACATCTACCATGGCTAATCATCCTAGTCTACACATCTTTTGACACCAAGAGGTAATTTCCAGATTGGTTTGCCAGGTCATGTGACCTTTACTCAGCAGATTGATCCTTAAAGGGACAATCACCACATTCCTCCCCCGCGAGGTCACTTTTATACAAAGGTCAAAACTCAATTTACACAATCCCAGATAATTAAACATTTAGTGCATGAATTTAGTCGATTTATAAATTTAACCTTTCAGAGGTTTCCGAATCCTTGTGGAGCGACGTAACTCTCTGTCTGGGGCGCTCCCACAGGATTGCCATCAGCCGAAACCACAATGACGGGTGTCTCTTCAGGCACAGGCAGCTCGGTTCTATCTGTTTCCATGGAGACGTCAGTTGTGCCTGCCACAGGACGGCCAGGTACTTCAGCACTAAAACAGGCAGCAACATTTCCTGATGGTAATATACTTCCTGATGCTAAAACTGGCTGCTGGGCATCTCTGTTTTCCTCAGTTGGTCTGTGTGTTTTTGGATGATCCTTCCTTCTACGTCCACTTGATAGTTATGAGAACATCATCAAGGTGCACCACGACCCATGGTGGCCCTTGCAGCACACTCTCCATTGTCCTTTGGCACATGCTGAAGAAATGCCAAAAGGCAGCCTAATGTATTGGAACAATCCTTTATGGAACAATCCTTTGCGTGTATTTATCGTGACATAACCTCAGGAAGCGTTGCCAAATTCAAGTTGCTGAGTTATGTCCAGTTTTGTATAAGATTGACCTCCAGCCGCGTTTGCATTCAGGTCTTCAACCTTCAGGATCGGATACTTATCCAAGTTGGCATCCCTGATTAACTGTTACCTTCTAACCACCATTCCGGGCGGCATGCTGGCACAGTGGTTAGCACTGCTGCTTCACAGCGCCATGGACCTGGGTTCGATTCCCGGCTTGGGTCACTGTCTGTGTGGAGTTTGCACATTCTCCTCGTGTCTGCGTGGGTTTCCTCCGGGTGCTCCGGTTTCCTCCCACAGTCCAAAGATATGCGGGTTAGGTGGATTGGCCGTGCTATATTGCTTCTTAGTGTCAGGGGGACTAAATAGGGTAAATGCACGGAGTTATGGGGATAGGGCCTGGATGGGATTGTGGTTGGTGCAGACTTGATGGGCCGAATGGCCTCCTTCTGCACTGTAGGATTCTATGAAATGCAGACAGTCTTGTCTGGTTTCAATACAGGAACGATGGGTGCTGCCCATTCTGAGAACTGAACTAGTTGGATGATGTGCAGCTCTTCTGATTATTTTAATTCAGTACCTACGTTCTCTCATAAAGCATATGGTACTGGTCTTACCCAAGAGAATCAAGGGGTCACCTCTGGGTGCACATAGATCTTTGCTTACAGGCCTTTTATTTTCCGAATTCATCCCTGAAGGCGCTCTTGTATTTCTCCATCAGTTCAAGCAGTCCTCCTTCCTGCACTTCCTCACAGTCCAATTAACTTGATTTCCTTAAGCCAATTGCGGCTGAGAAGGCTTGGTCCTTCGCCTGTCACTATGATCAGTGGGGGTTGGGCAGATTGTTGCCCAGAGCTTACAGGTACCTTTGCAGTGCCCATTATTTTTATCGCTTCTCCAGTATAAGTTCTTAACTTGGTCGCAGTACTCTTCAAATTCAATGGTTGAACTCCTTCTCTCAAGTACCAATATGTCTGCTCACCTATCACAGTAGCTGATGCCCCTATATCAACTTCCATCTTTAGAAGCTTCCCTTTTACATGGAGCATTACACTAATGGGCAATTTTACCAATGTCAAACGGTGAGTGAATATTTAAATACACATTGTATTTCCACATTCCACATTGTATTATTTAATCGGCTAGCCGGTAGACTTGACTTGGCTCTGCCTTAAGTGGCCTCTCCTATATCAAAAAAACACTCAACCTCCTTCTCCCTGCAGGGTTCAGGGGAGTGGTTACCTCCACGTCGGTAACATTCTGCTTCAAACTTCATTGATTGATTGCTTCTTCTTCATCTTCTTGTCGTATTTGTAGCTAAACTCGTTTCCCACTTCACTTCTTCAGTCTTGGCACCACTGCTGACTCAGTTTCCACCCCAAACGGTGAACGGTGAACATTTGAAAGCTCTGGAACTGTTATGTACCTTTTTCAGTTTTTTCCATTGTTCATTTAAAATTTATATCAATCTCTGCAAGTAATCTTGTAGAATCTTGTGGTTGCCACTCAAGTGGATAGAGCCGTGAAGAAGGCCTATAGTGTGTTAGCGTTTATGAACAGGGGGTTTGAGTTTAAGAGCCGTGGGGTTATGCTGCAACTGTACAGGACCTTGGTGAGACCACATTTGGAATATTGTGTGCAGTTCTGGTCACCTCACTATAAGAAGGATGTGGAAGCACTGGAAAGAGTGCAGAGGAGATTTACCAGGATGCTGCCTGGTTTGGAGGGTAGGTCTTATGAGGAAAGGTTGAGAGAGCTCGGACTTTTCTCTTTAGAGCGGAGGAAGTTGAGAGGTTTATAAGATGATGAGGGGGATAGATAGAGTGGACGTTCAGAGACTATTTCCTCGGGTGGATGTAGCTGTTACTAAGGGGCATAAATATAAGGTTTGTGGTGGAAGATATAGGAGGGATGTACGAGGTAGGTTCTTTACTCAGAGAGTGGTTGGGGTGTGGATTGGACTGCCTGCTGTGATAGTGGAGTCGGACACTTTAGGAACTTTCAAGCAGTTATTGGATAGGCACATGGAGCACACTAGAATGATAGGGAGTGGGATAGCTTGATCTTGGTTTCGGAAAAGGTTCGGCACAACATCGTGGGCCAAAGGGCCTGTACTGTGCTGTACTGTTCTATGTTCTATGTTAGAATCGCCTCGTTATTCACCCCACAGACATAACATATCATTCAAAGTGGCTCCTAATTTGCAATACTCGGATATATGTTTCAATTTAGTGATTTCAGTCAGAATCGTTGACTCTGGGGTTCTCCCTTTGAACTGAACTTGAATCATTGAGTATGACTGATGACTTAGGCTGAAAATGTGAGTTCACCAATTCCCCGAGCTCACTGAATGATTGGGAGTTGGGGCCTGTTTAGGGCTGTGAGACTGCGAATCAGATTATAAATTTGGGTCCCACACACACTCAGGAGAATTATCTTCCACTTCGCCTCCTCCCCTATTTTGTTCGCTTAGAAGTAATACCCAAAGCATTCCATGTATTGTGTTCAGTCCTCTGTGGAGGAGTCAATTGGATCAATCCATCCAGAGGGACATCTTGGTAAATACTCTTCAGTGTAAACTGGATACTCACAGCATCATTTTTTTTTCTTTTATCTTTGTCGCCAAGTGTAAAGATGCTCTGTCATGTGTTATAAAGTAATGCATCCCCTGTGTAATTAGTCAGATAATGTGCTGTGCTGTCACCAGAGGCATTCGTAGGGTTCTATCTCTCTTCCATCTTCGACTGTGATGGAGCAACACCTATCTCAATAAACTCTGCCTTGTTGGTTAAGTAATCCACGGTGTGACTACGTATTCTTTTGCTCTTTGCTGGAGAAGAGGCTAAAGCCCCAAAATATAACATGCTTGTTCACCAGTTTAGGGAAAACACAACATGTTTATTTACAGAGACTTACATCCTCATGGTTGCAATCAGCTCCCAAGATGACACTGAGTACAGAAGCCTGCGGTTACCAGGGTGATCCCCCACCCTGCTCCCCGATTGGTTCCCTAGGTCATGTGATCCTTACTCTGCAGATTGATCTTTAAAGGGACAATCAAGACAACTATGTTGTAAGTATTAGTTGTAAGTATTAAGTTGTATTAGTTGTAAGTATTGTAAGCACTAAGTTGTAAGTAATTAGTTGTAAGTATTCGCATTCCAACCATTATTCATGTAAATTGAGTTTGTGTCTTTATATGCTCTGTTTGTGAACAGAATTCCCACTCACCTGAAGAAGGGGCTTGCAGCTCCGAAAGCTTGTGTGGCTTTTGCTACCAA
Source organism: Mustelus asterias (assembly GCF_964213995.1). Classification (NCBI taxonomy): domain Eukaryota; kingdom Metazoa; phylum Chordata; class Chondrichthyes; order Carcharhiniformes; family Triakidae; genus Mustelus; species Mustelus asterias. Next base: position 18,054,971 of record NC_135820.1, read on the forward strand.
ATAAACCTGTTGGACTTTAACCTGGTGTTGTTAAACTTCTTACTGTGTTTATAGGATGGGGCATAGAGTATAAAAGTTGGGGTCTGATGTTGCAGATGTATAGAACGTTGGTTTGGCCGCATTTGGAATACTGCGCCCAGTTCTGGTCGCCACACTACCAGAAGGACGTGGAGGCTTTAGAGAGAGTGCAGAGGAGGTTTACCAGGATGTTGTCTGGTATGGAAGGGCTTAGTTATGAGGAGAGATTGGGTAAACTGGGGTTGTTCTCACTGGAAAGACGGAGGATGAGGGGCGACCTAATAGAGGTGTATAAAATTATGAAAGGCATAGATAGGGTGAACGGTGGGAAGCTTTTTCCCAGGTCGGTGGTGACGTTCACGAGGGGTCATAGGTTCAAGGTGAGGGGGGGGAGGTTTAACACGGATATCAGAAGGACATATTTTACACAGAGGGTGGTGGGGGCCTGGAATGCGCTGTCGGGCAAGGTGGTGGAGGCGGACGCACTGGGAACGTTTAAGACTTATCTAGATAGCCACATGAATGGAGTGGGAATGGAGGGATACAAAAGAATGGTCTAGTTTGGACCAGGGAGCGGCATGGGCTTGGAGGGCCGAAGGGCCTGTTCCTGTGCTGTATTGTTCTTTGTTCTTTGTATTATCCTGAGCATGTTGTGAGAGAGAATCATTCATTCCAGCTGCCTGTTTCTCACGAGTGTTTTTGTTCAGGTGTTTGAAGAAGTGACAGTGTCACAGACTGCATCGTTCCATCAAGTGTACACCTCAGACACAGGGCATATACCCCACTGGTTAAGGCCAGGACACATGTCCCACGCAAGTCATCTCCAATCCTCTTTTTATTATTATCATAGAATCCCTACAGTACAGAAGGAGTCCATGAAGTCCATCCACCCTGCACCGACAACAATCCCACCCAGGCCCTATCTCTTAACCTTACGTATTTACTCTGCTAAACCCCCTGACATTAAAGGACAATTTATCATGGCCAATCCACCTAATCCACACATCATTGGACTGTGGGAGGAAACTGGAGCGTCCGGAGGAAACCCACGCAGACAGTGACCTGAGGTCGGAATTGAACCTGGAACACTGGCACTGTGAGGCAGCAGTGCTAAGCACTGTGCTGCCATGCCACCCATCTCTTCATCTCAGCCCATCAGCATATCCTCCTACTCCTTTCTCCCTCATTGCGAACCGAGCTCATCTATGCTCCACACCTCAACTATGCCCTATCTACAAGACGCACTGCAGCGACTCACCAAGGCTCCTTCGACAACACCTTCCAAACTCATGACCTCTAACGTGTCGAAGGGCAGGGTACCTCGGAACACCACCACCTGAAGGTTCCGCTCCAATCCACCCATCATCCTGACTTGAAAATATATCGGCCATTCCTTCACTGTCATTGGGTCAAAATCCTGGAACAGCCCTAACAGCAGTGTGGATGTACCTACACCTAATGGACTGCAACAGATTTTATCCAATTGTGAGAATGAATGAAAATAATAGGATTTATAAAGAGCATCACCTCGAGGGAGAGCTTTGAGAAAGCTCAAAGGGCGGCATGGTAGCTCAGTGGTTAGCACTGGTACCTCACACCTCCAGGGATCCGGGTTCGATTCCGGCCTCAAGTGACTGTATGGAGTCTGCATGTTCTCCCCGTGTCTGCATGGGTTTCCTCCGGGTGCTCTGGTTTCCTCCTGCAGTCCAAAGATGTGCAGATTGGGTGGATTGGCCAGACTAAATTGCCTCTTAGTGTCCCAAGATGATGGATTAGCCATGGGAAATGTTAAAGTTTATTTATTAGCATTACAAGTAGGCTTACATTAACATTGCAATTAAGTTACTGTGAAAATCCCCTAGTCACCACACTCCGGCGCCTGTTCAGGTACACTGAGGGAGAATTTAGCATGGCCAATGCACCTAAACCCCACGTCTTTCGAATTGTGGGAGGAAACCCGAGCACCCAGAGGAAACACCCATGCAGACACGGGGAGAATGTGCAAACTCCACGCAGACAGTGACCCGAAATGGGAATCGAACCTGGGTCCCTGTCACTGAGAGGCAGCAGTGCTAACCACTGTGGCACCTATCAATGTAAATGTGTGGGGTTATGGGGATAGGGCAGGGGCCTGGGTAAGCTACTCTGTCAGGGAATCAGTGCCGACGGGCCGAATGGCCTCTTCCACACTGCAGTGATTCAATGAAAAGTGATTCAGTTAAAACTAGCTGGGGATGGGTTAAAAATTAATCTCGTGGTTTTGAATAGGGAAAACAGGAGCATGATGGGAACAAGTGCTATCGTTTATCCAACTGGTTAGGCTGAATAAAGAAAAACAGTCTAACCCAGGCATTACATCAATGTGGTTTCTGAACCATCCAGTTTCTCCTTTATTAATTGTCCTGATGACTTTTTCTAGCAAAGCCTCTGCCTTCACGACTGCATTTCTCTTTTGTTATCAACCTGAGTGTAAGGTGTCAAAATGCGAATGTCAAACACATTGATCAATTTGAAACTGAGCACATTAATCCCCCTTTGCTGTTCTTTAATGCCAATTGTTGGGACACGCTCAGACATGCCTCGGGCGGAGCTGATTGCATCAGAGTTCCTCTCGTACGTTCACTCACACCTTGTTTCGGCAGGTTCAGGATTGGCCAGCTGGGCTGAGAGATCTCAATCCTGTTTCACGATAAGGGAACATGTTCAGCGAGGTTACATAGAAACTGTGGAGTTGGCTGGTGTAATCAGTTAGTGCAACAGCCTCTCACAGACACAACCTGTACAGGCTGATAGGCCCCAGGTAAACTCCAGGGGACTGGATTTTAATCGTGTAGGATGTCCCCCACGCATAAAATACGCCGTGATGATGTCTGTGCTGCAGTACGCCACTCTCATGCCAGTCTCCCGGATTACACAAAACAACCCGGCGTGGAAACTGGCAGCCCTGCCGCCATTTTCAAATCACTAACTCTTGGATTTATCAGCAACTTATGTGTCTGCAATTTTCCGCTGCTATTCCCGGGCGTTGGACATGAAGAATGTTGGGAATGTGTTATAGCGACGATGACCAGGCTGCACCACTAGGACCAGGGCTGAATCATAGAATCCCTACAGTGCAGGAGGAGGCCATTCAGCCCATCAAGTCTGCACCAACCACAATCCCACCCAGCCCCTATCCCCGTAACCCCGAACATATTCACCCTACCAATCCCCCTGACATTTCCCCCAACACTTATGGTCAATTTAGCATGGTAAGAAGTCTCACAATTTAGCATGGCCAGTCCACCTAACCCGCGCATCTTTGGACTGTGAGAGGAAACCGGAGCGCCCGGAGGAAACCCACGCAGAAACGGGGAGAACACTGGGGGCAGTAAGGTGGCACTGGGGTGGCATGGTGGCACAGTGGTTAGCATTGCTGCCTCACAGCTCCAGGGACCCGGTTAAATTCCTGCCTCAGGTCACTGTCTGTGTGGAGTTTGCACGTTCTCCCTGCGTCTGCGTGGGTTTCCTCCGGGTGCTCCGGTTTCCTCCCACAGTCCAAAGATTTGCGGGTTAGGTTGATTGGCCATGCTCAATTGTCCCTTAGTATCCCGGGATGTGTAGTTTAGAGGGATTAGCAGGGTAAATATGTGAGGTTACGGGAATAGGGCCTGGGTGGGATTGTTGTTGGTGCAGACTCGATGGGCCGAATGGCCTCCTTCTCACTGCAAGGATTCGATCATAAACTGAATGCAAACACTACATAGACCTGGCACTGTGAGGCAGCAGTGTTAACCACTGCCACCGTGCCACCCCCAGTGTAGCTGTGCATTCTGCTGCTTAAAGTGGCAGAGTCTTTGTTGGGTAAGATTGGTGACGGGAGCAGAAAATCTCACGGGATGTCTAGATTGGGGTTCACATCGATGTAAAGGCAGGACATGACCCCCCTCAACCCCCCACATCCCCCCACATCCCCCCACATCCCCCCACATCCACCCACAACCCCCCACATCCCCCCACATCCCCCCACATCCCCCCACAAACCCACAACCCCCCACATCCCCCCACATCCCCCCACATCCCCCCACAACCCCCCACATCCCCCCACAACCCCCCACAACCCCCCACAACCCCCCACATCCCCCCACATCCCCCCACATCCCCCCACATTCCCTCACAACCCCCCACATCCCCCCACATCCCCCCACATCCCCCCACATCCCCCCACAACCCCCCACATCCCCCCACAACCCCCCACAACCCCCCACATCCCCCCACATCCCCCCACATCCCCCCACATTCCCTCACAACCCCCCACATCCCCCCACATCCCCCCACATCCCCCCACATCCCCCCACAACCCCCCACATCCCCCCACATCCCCCCACATCCCCCCACATCCACCCACAACCCCCCACATCCCCCCACATCCCCCCACATCCCCCCACAAACCCACAACCCCCCACATCCCCCCACATCCCCCCACATCCCCCCACTTCCCCCCACATCCCCCCACATCCCCCCACATCCCCCCACATCCCTCCACCTGCCCGTCAGGTCACTGGAATCCCAACATTGGAATCCCCATTAAAATACATTCAGATCTAATTATCAGACCCCCCCAAGCCCAATAATAATCCCCCTCCCCGACCCCCTCTCCCCGACTCCCCCCCCCAACCCCCCCCCCCCCCCGCCCCACATGACCCATTCATGTTGGATTGAGGGAAAGCCACATGAATTATGACTGGGCCCCCAAAGCGGGCACCTGGCGGGTAGAAGATACCAGAAGAGCTCGTGTGAGTGACTCACTCAGGAGGAAGAAGGTCAGGCCCAGGTAGTATCCTGGCACTGTCCCCCCGGCAGTGCCCCCCGACACTACTCCCCGACACTGCCCCTCAGCACGGCCCCCCGACACTGCCCCCCCGACACTGCCCCCCGACAATACCCCCCCGACATTCCCCCCCGACACTGCCCCCCTGACACTGGCCCCCCGAAACTGCCCCTCAGCACTGCCCCCCCGACACTGCCCCCCCGACACTGCCCCCCCGACACTGCCCCCCCGACACTGTCCCCCTGACACTGTCCCCCCGACACTGCCCCCCCGACACTGCCCCCCCGACACTGCCCCCCCGACACTGCCCCCCGACACTGCCCCCCGACACTGCCCCCCGACATTGCCCCCCGACACTGCCCCCCCGACACTGCCCCCCCAACACTGCCCCCCCGACACAGCCCCCCCGACACAGCCCCCCCGACACTGCCCCCCCGACACTGCCCCCCCGACACTGCCCCCCCGACACTGCCCCCCCCGACACTGCCCCCCGACACTGCCACCCCGACACTGCCCCCCCAACACTGCCCCCCCCGACACTGCCCCCCCGACACTGCCCCCCCGACACAGCCCCCCCCGACACAGCCCCCCGACATTGCCCCCCGACACTGCCCCCCCGACACTGCCCCCCCGACACTGCCCCCCCGACACAGCCCCCCCCGACACTGCCCCCCGACACTGACCCCCCGACACTGCCCCCCCGACACTGCCCCCCCGACACTGCCCCCCCCGACACTGCCTCCCCGACACTGCCCCCCCGACACTGCCCCCCCCGACACTGCCCCCCGACACTGCCCCCCTTAGCACGGCCCCCCCGACACTGCCCCTTAGCACGGCCCCCCCGACACTGCCCCTCAGCACGGCCCCTCGACACTGCCCCTCGACACTGCACCCCAAAACTGCCCCCCCGACACTGCCCCCCAAAACTGCCCCCCCGACACTGCCCCCCCGACACTGCCCCCCCGACACTGCCCCCCGACACTGCCCCCCGACACTGCCCCCGGACACTGCCCCTCGACCCTGCCCCCCAAAACTGCCCCCCCGACACTGCCCCCCCGACACTGCCCCCCCGACACTGCCCCCCCGACACTGCCCCCCCCGACACTGTCCCCCCGAAACTGCCCCCCCGACACTGCCCCCCCGACACTGCCCCCCCGACACTGTCCCCCTGACACTGTCCCCCCGACACTGCCCCCCCGACACTGCCCCCCCGACACTGCCCCCCCGACACTGCCCCCCGACACTGCCCCCCGACACTGCCCCCCGACATTGCCCCCCGACACTGCCCCCCCGACACTGCCCCCCCAACACTGCCCCCCCGACACAGCCCCCCCGACACAGCCCCCCCGACACTGCCCCCCCGACACTGCCCCCCCGACACTGCCCCCCCGACACTGCCCCCCCCGACACTGCCCCCCGACACTGCCACCCCGACACTGCCCCCCCAACACTGCCCCCCCCGACACTGCCCCCCCGACACTGCCCCCCCGACACAGCCCCCCCCGACACAGCCCCCCGACATTGCCCCCCGACACTGCCCCCCCGACACTGCCCCCCCGACACTGCCCCCCCGACACAGCCCCCCCCGACACTGCCCCCCGACACTGCCCCCCCGACACTGCCCCCCCGACACTGCCCCCCCGACACTGCCCCCCCCGACACTGCCTCCCCGACACTGCCCCCCCGACACTGCCCCCCCCGACACTGCCCCCCCGACACTGCCCCCCCCGACACTGCCACCCCGACACTGCCCCCCCAACACTGCCCCCCCGACACTGCCCCCCCCAACACTGCCCCCCCGACACAGCCCCCCCCGACACTGCCCCCCAACACTGCCCCCCCGACACTGCCCCCCCGACACTGCCCCCCAACACTGCCCCCCCCGACACTGCCCCCCCGACACTGCCCCCCCGACACTGCCCCCCCGACACTGCCCCCCCGACACTGCCCCCCCGACACTGCCCCCCCGACACTGCCCCCCCGACACTGCCCCCCCGACACTGCCCCCCGACACTGCCCCCCCGACACTGCCCCCCCGACACTGCCCCCCCGACACTGCCCCCCCGACACTGCCGCCGACACTGCCCCCCCGACACTGCCCCCCCGACACTGCCCCCCCGACACTGCCCCCCCGACACTGCCCCCCCGACACTGCCCCCCCGACACTGCCCCCCCGACACTGCCCCCCCGACACTGCCGCCGACACTGCCCCCCCGACACTGCCCCCCCGACACTGCCCCCCGACACTGCCCCCCCGACACTGCCCCCCCGACACTGCCCCCGTGACACTGCCCCCCAACACTGCCCCCCCGACACTGCCCCCCCGACACTGCCCCCCCGACACTGCCCCCCCGACACTGCCCCCCGATACTGCTCCCCGACACTGCCCCCCCGACACTGCCCCCCCAACACTGCCCCCCCCGACACTGCCCCCCCGACACTGCCCCCCCGACACTGCCCCCCCGACACTGCCCCCCCGACACTGCCCCCCCGATACTGCCCCCCGACACTGCCCCCCCAACACTGCCCCCCCGACATTAGCCCCCCGACACGGCCCCTCAGCACGGCCCCCCCGACACTGCCCCCCCGACACTGCCCCCCCGACACTGCCCCCCCGACACTGCCCCCCCGACACTGCCCCCCCGACAGAGCCCCCCCGACACTGCCCCCCCGACACTGCCCCCCCGACACTGCCCCCCGACACTGCCCCCCCGACACTGCCCCCCCGACACTGCCCCCACGACACTGCCCCCCCCGACACTGCCCCCCGACACTGCCCCCCCGACACTGCCCCCCCGACACTGCCCCCCGACACTGCCCCCCCGACACTGCCCCACCGACATTAGCCCCCCGACACGGCCCCCCCGACACTGCCCCTCAGCACGGCCCCCCCGACAATGCCCCCCCGACACTGCCCCTCAGCACGGCCCCCCCGACACTGCCCCCCCGACACTGCCCCCCCGACACTGCCCCCCCGACACTGCCCCCCCGACACTGCCCCCCCGACACTGCCACCCCGACACTGCCCCTCAGCACGGCCCCCCCGACACTGCCCCCCCGACACTACCCCCCCGACACTGCCCCCCCCGACACTGCCCCCTGACACTGCCCCCCCCGACACTGCCCCCCCCGACACTGCCCCCCCGACACTACCCCCCCGACACTGCCCCCCCGACACTGCCCCCCCGACACTGCCCCCCCGACACTGCCCCCCGACACTGCCCCCCCGACACTGCCCCCCGACACTGCCCCCCCGACACTGCCCCCCCGACACTGCCCCCCCGACACTGCCCCCCCGACACTGCCCCCCCGACACTGCCCCCCCGACACTGCCCCCCCGACACTGCCCCCCCGACACTGCCCCCCAACACTGCCCCCCCAACACTGCCCCCCGACACTGCCCCCCGACACTGCCCCCCGACACTGCCCCCCGACACTGCCCCCCGACACTGCCCCCCCGACACTGCCCCCCGACACTGCCCCCCCGACACTGCCCCCCGACACTGCCCCCGGACACTGCCCCCCCCGATACTGCCCCCCCCGACACTGCCCCCCCGACACTGCCCCCCCGACACTGCCCCCTGACACTGCCCCCCCGACACTGCCCCCCCGACACTGCCCCCCCGACACTGCCCCCCCGACACTGCCCCCCCGACACTGCCCCCCCGACACTGCCCCCCCGACACTGCCCCCCCGACACTGCCCCCCCGACACTGCCCCCCCGACACTGCCCCCCAACACTGCCCCCCCAACACTGCCCCCCGACACTGCCCCCCGACACTGCCCCCCGACACTGCCCCCCGACACTGCCCCCCGACACTGCCCCCCGACACTGCCCCCCGACACTGCCCCCCCGACACTGCCCCCCGACACTGCCCCCGGACACTGCCCCCCCCGATACTGACCCCCCGACACTGCCCCCCCGACACTGCCCCCCCGACACTGCCCCCCCCGACACTGCCCCCCCCGACACTGCCCCCCCGACACTGCCCCCCCGACACTGCCCCCTGACACTGCCCCCCCGACACTGCCCCCCCCGACACTGCCCCCCCGACACTGCCCCCCCGACACTGCCCCCCCGACACTGCCCCCCCGACACTGCCCCCCAACACTGCCCCCCCAACACTGCCCCCCGACACTGCCCCCCCGACACTGCCCCCCGACACTGCCCCCCGACACTGCCCCCCGACACTGTCCCCCCGACACTGCCCCCCGACACTGCCCCCGGACACTGCCCCCCCCGAGACTGACCCCCCGACACTGCCCCCCCGACACTGCCCCCCCCGACACTGCCCCCCCCGACACTGCCCCCCCGACACTGCCCCCCCGACACTGCCCCCTGACACTGCCACCCCGACACTGCCCCCCCGACAATGCCCCCCCGACACTGCCCCCCCGACACTGCCCCCCCGACACTGCCCCCCCGACACTGCCCCCCCGACACTGCCCCCCCGACACTGCCCCCCCGACACTGCCCCCCCGACACTGCCCCCTTGACACGGCCCCCCCGACACTGCCCCCCCGACACTGTCCCCCCGACACTGCCCCCCCGACACTGCCCCCCCGACACTGCCCCCCCGACACTGTCCCCCCGACACTGCCCCCCCGACACTGCCCCCCCGACACTGTCCCCCCGAAACTGCCCCCCCGACACTGCCCCCCCGACACTGCCCCCCCGACACTGTCCCCCTGACACTGTCCCCCCGACACTGCCCCCCCGACACTGCCCCCCCGACACTGTCCCCCTGACACTGTCCCCCCGACACTGCCCCCCCGACACTGCCCCCCCGACACTGCCCCCCCGACACTGCCCCCCGACACTGCCCCCCCGACACTGCCCCCCGACATTGCCCCCCGACACTGCCCCCCCGACACTGCCCCCCCGACACAGCCCCCCCGACACTGCCCCCCCGACACTGCCCCCCCGACACAGCCCCCCCGACACTGCCCCCCCGACACTGCCCCCCCGACACAGCCCCCCCCGACACTGCCCCCCGACACTGCCCCCCCAACACTGCCCCCCCGACACAGCCCCCCCGACACTGCCCCCCCGACACTGCCCCCCCGACACTGCCCCCCCGACACTGCCCCCCCGACACTGCCCCCCCGACACAGCCCCCCCGACACTGCCCCCCCGACACAGCCCCCCCCGACACAGCCCCCCCGACACTGCCACCCCGACACTGCCCCCCCGACACAGCCCCCCGACACTGCCCCCCCGACACTGCCCCCCCGACACTGCCCCCCCGACACTGCCCCCCCGACACTGCCCCCCCGACACTGCCCCCCCGACACTGCCCCCGTGACACTGCCCCCGATGCTGCCCCCCCGACACTGCCCCTCAGCACGGCCCCCCCGACACTGCCCCCCCGACACTGCCCCCCCGACACTGCCCCCCGACACTGCCCCCCGACACTGCCACCCCGACACTGCCCCCCCGACACTGCCCCCCGACACTGCCCCCCCGACACAGCCCCCCCGACACTGCCCCCCCGACACTGCCCCCCGACACTGCCCCCCCGACACAGCCCCCCCGACACTGCCCCCCCGACACTGCCCCCCGACACTGCCCCCCGACACTGCCCCCCCGACACTGCCCCCCCGACACAGCCCCCCCGACACTGCCCCCCCGACACTGCCCCCCCGACACTGCCCCCCGACACTGCCCCCCCGACACAGCCCCCCCGACACTGCCCCCCCGACACTGCCCCCCCGACACTGCCCCCCCGACACTGCCCCCCCGACACTGCCCCTCGACACTGCCCCCCCGACACAGCCCCCCCGACACTGCCCCCCCGACACTGCCCCTCAGCACGGCCCCCCCGACACTGCCCCCCGACACGGCCCCCCCGACACTGCCCCCCCGACACTGCCCCCCCGACACTGCCCCCCCGACACTGCCCCTCGACACTGCCCCCCCGACACAGCCCCCCCGACACTGCCCCCCCGACACTGCCCCTCAGCACGGCCCCCCCGACACTGCCCCCCGACACGGCCCCCCCGACACTGCCCCCCCGACACTGCCCCTCAGCACGGCCCCCCCGACACTGCCCCCCCGACACTGCCCCCCGACACTGCCCCCCCGACACAGCCCCCCCGACACAGCCCCCCCGACACTGCCCCCCAACACTGCCCCCCAACACTGCCCCCCCCGACACTGCCCCCCCGACACTGCCCCCCCGACACTGCCCCCCCGACACTGCCCCCCCGACACTGCCCCCCGACACTGCCCCCCCGACACTGCTCCCCCCAACACTGCCCCCCCGACACTGCCCCCCGACACTGCCCCCCCGACACAGCCCCCCCGACACAGCCCCCCCGACACTGCCCCCCAACACTGCCCCCCCGACACTGCCCCCCCCGACACTGCCCCCCCGACACTGCCCCCCCGACACTGCCCCCCCGACACTGCCCCCCCGACACTGCCCCCCCGACACTGCCCCCCCGACACTGCCCCCCCCGACACTGCCCCCCCGACACTGCCCCCCGACACTGCCCCCCCGACACAGCCCCCCCGACACTGCCCCCCCGACACTGCCCCCCCGACACTGCCCCCCCGACACTGCCCCCCCGACACTGCCCCCCCGACACTGCCCCCCCGACACTGCCCCGCTGACACTGCCTCCTGACACTGCCCCCTTGACACTGCCACCCCGATACTACCCCCCGACACTGCTCCCGACACCGCCCCAACAAGCCCCCCAACACTGTCCCCCGGCACTGACCCCCTGACACTGCCCCCCCCGACACTGACCTCCGACAATGCTCCCAACACTGCCCCCAACACTGCCCCTAACAGTGCCCCCCCGACTCTGACCCCCAACACTGCCCCCGCCCCCACCCCCCGACACTGCCCTCCCGGCACTGCCCCCACAACACTGCCTCCCGGACACTGCCCTCCCCCCCGACACTGCCCCCCAACATTGCCCCCCCTACACTGCCCCCCCAACACTGCCCCAAACACTGCACCCAACACTGCCCCCCCGACACTGCCCCCGACACTGCCCCCCCGACACTGCCCCCCCGACACTGCCCCCCCGACACTGCCCCCCAACATTGCCCCCCCAACACTGCCCCCCCAACACTGCCCCAAACACTGCACCCAACACTGCCCCCCCGACACTGCCCCCGACACTGCCCCCCCGACACTGCCCCCCCGACACTGCCCCCCCGACACTGCCCCCCCGACACTGCCCCCCCGACACTGCCCCCTGACACTGACCCCCAACACTGCCCCCCTGACACTGCCCCCCCGACACTGACCCCCTGACACTGCCGCCCCCCCCCCGACACTGCCCCCCCGACACTGCCCCCCCCGACACTGCCCCTGACTCTGCCCCGATACTTCCTCTTGCAGTGGTCTGGACGTCTTCCGATTTCCGAAGCCAAATCGCAGCTCGACAGCGACCCGGAACACTGACCGCACCGACCCATCTACTGACACAGGAACCGCAAACAAGGCAACAAATCCCCCAACCACCCACCCACCAGAGCAAAAAACCTCATTGGACACAAGCATACCCTTAATACTACAAACTACTCTCACCGTCTCCCAGACTCGAAAAGAAGCTCCAGGAAGCGTGGAAAACATGCAGGCCTGCAGGTGAGAGTGAAACAATGCGATCCCAAGGCCCCCTCCCCAGCTTACTGCTTCCAATCTCTGGAAAACAAGCTGGACGAGCTTAAAGCCAGACTCACTTTCCAAAGAGAACTGTGGGACTGCTGTGTCCTCACTCCTGCTTCACCAGACAGTGCCCTGCAACCAGACGGCTTCTCAATCCATCGAATGGAGCGTACAGCGGCCTCAGGCAAGGCTAGGGGAGCTGGGGTCTGCCTTCTAATATATGACAGACCTGCCATCCCAGAAATCAGCCTGGCAAACCTTCCCTTAACTCCCTCTATGGCAGGAACATCCTTCCTCAGGTAAGGACACCAAAACTGTACACAATATGCCAAGTGTGGCCTCACCAACACCTTGTACAACTGCAGCAAAACATCCCTATTCCTAAACTCAACTCCACACACCAAGCTACTTACCTCCAGAGAGTGCCTGGGGAATGGGAGTGGGAATCTTAATGGAGCAAATATCACTCAAGGACAAAGGAGATCATCCTTAAATTAGCCAAGTGTGTATGCTAAAGACCATGATACAATCAATGGTGTGAAATTGTAGTATTTATTTATTAGTGTGACAAATAGGCTTACATTAACACTGAACAAAGAACAAAGAACATTACAGCACAGGAAACAGGCCCTTCGGCCCTCCAAGCCTGTGCCACTCATTGGTCCAACTAGACCATTCGTTTGTATCCCTCCATTCCCAGACTGCTCATGTGACTATCCAGGTAAGTCTTAAACAATATCAGCGTGTCTGCCTCCATCACCCTACTTGGCAGCGCATTCCAGGCCCCCACCACTCTCTGTGTAAAAAAACGTCCCTCTGATATCTGAGTTATACCTCGCCCCTCTCACATTGAGCCCGTGACCCCTCGTGATCGTCACCTCCGACCTGGGAAAAAGTTTCCCACTGTTCACCCTATCTATCCCCTTCATAATTTTGTACACCTCTATGAGGTCTCCCCTCATTCTCCGTCTTTCCAGGGAGAACAAGCCCAGTTTACCCAATCTCTCCTCATAGCTAAGACCCTCCATACCAGGCAACATCCTGGTAAACCTTCTGCAATGAAGTTACTATGAAAACTCCCTAGTCGCTGCACCCCAGCGCTTGTTCGGGTAGACTGAGGGAGAATTTAGCATGGCCAATACACCTAACAAGACGTCTTTCAGACTGTGGGAGGAAACCCATGCAGACACAGGGAGAATGTGCAGCCTCCGCACAGACAGTGACCCAAGCCGGGAATCGAACCCCCGTCCCTGGTATTGTGAGGTAGCAGTGCTAACCACTGTGCTACCTTGCCGCCCTAGAGGTGACTTGCCTCTCCATCATGGACTGCATTTCATCTTTTAACCTCTGGGAAGACATTTCTGTGAAAACATTTCCCAACTCTGAAAAAATACAGAAGAAGCATCCAAAATATTCAGGCCTCACCCTTTCAATTAGTGAGTTCATCAAGACGGCGCCTTCTCACTAGGCCCGAGCCCACAGCACAAAACTATCGACAAATAGACTCGAACAGTGTCACAAGATGTCCTTCAAGCAGTCTGACAGGGGAATGTAGAAGGGGCTGTGTTCTGCTTTCACTATTAGTAACAGGGCCATTATGTATTTGTATGAGATCGCACTGACTCTTATTCGAAGGATGATGCTAGCTCAGAACTAGGACAAGCCAAAGTAGTCCCTTCAGTTAGAGCTGTTTTGGCAGGATCTCAGACTCAACTTACACACTTTTCTGTCATCTGGGAATTAAATGTGAAATATTAACCCCCCACTGCCAAGCTTTGCTATGTGTGACCTGTGAGTATTTTATTCTGGAATGGCAGCTGGAGGATCATCAACTGATGATGCTCTTTGGTCTACCTGAAACTTATTGATCTTCCAGTGCTGAGAGTTGTCCTGGACTGAGTGTTGCAGACTGGCTCATTCCAAGGTCCAGGACTACGTTCTGAGGGACACAGTCAAGCTTGGGGCGGCTGGCGCCAATGGGGGAACGGCCATTGTCTAAGGCCTTTCAGCCAATGTGCACCAAGGGGCTGGTAACCGGGGAGTTGGGCAGGATTTTATGGCCTTGCTCATCCCGAAACCGTAAAATCCCACCTGAGCAACGGACCTTTCCATGGTCCGCCCCTCGCCCGCTCCGATTCCCATGGCAGGCGGGACGGTAAAATTCCAGCCTGTGCGTTTCATCCTAACTGTGTGTAAGTTTAGTGAAGCACCTCAGAGGCAGCATGACTGATGTATATAGTTTGAAAAGAATTGCACTCTCTGTAATGAAAATATTGCGATATAAGTGTTGTTCGGCAGCACGGTAGCACAGTGGTTAGCACTGCTGCCTCACAGCGCCAGGGACCCGGGTTCAATTCCCGGCCTCGGGTCACTGTCTGTGTGGAGTTTGCACATTCTCCTTGTGTCTGCGTGGGTTTCCTCCGGATGCTCCGGTTTCCTCCCACAGTCCAAAGATGTGCGGGTTATGTTGATTGGCCATGCTAAATTGCCCCTTAGTGTCAGGGAGATTAGCAGCGTAAATATGTGGGGCTACAAGACAGGGGCTGGGTGGGATTGTGGTCGGTGCAGACTCGATGGGCCGAATGGCCTCCTTCTGCACTGTAGGGATTCTATGATTCTCATTAGTGAACTGAAGCACTTCAGAGTGCATCTTGATCTCTGGAGAAAATGTGAATATCATCGCACTTTTCTGTTGTAACCATTTAAAATGCTTTGTAATGTATCTTTCAGATATTTTATGAATAAAGTATATTTGGCAAAAAAGAAGGCAGTTAGCAGTGGTGTCGGTGCAGGCACTCCAGTGCTGTGTCACAGCATGCAGACAGGTCCAGATGTGGGACACCTTATTTACAGACACAAAGGAAATTAGAAAAACGCTTTGAGCTTTGAGACACTGAGACATACTGAAACCACACGGTATTGAAGATGCATGAACTGCCTCCTTTCACTCATTTTGATTGTGCACAGAAGGATTGATGTTAAGATGAGTGTAACTTGCAGAGTATTAGGGTGACTCAGTCATTCTCTTCCGCTCTGCACCATGGGTTTAAAGAAATGTTTGCAGAATTCCGAGAACAGTTAACACCGATTTAAACTTGCTTAATTTGGACATGAGCAGCAGGAAGTATCTCTGGCTGTCTGAAGGAAAGGTGAAAACATTGCAGACCATGTACAGTTATCTCTCCCCAAAGGCACGGGATATATTTAAACTGATAATCAACGTGCTGCGTCTGAAATTTACAGCTGCATTCTCCAGCCATATATAGATGTCAAGAAAGTTTCAGTCAGCTGGTATGAGACAGAGCTAGCATCCCAACACTAATCTTCCTGTGTTAGCTGCTTCTTCCACACACTTGCTTCCTTCATTTTTACACTTTGTCGTCATTTCCCCAACCCTGAAGATACTGGCTATTCTCCATGGCATCAACTGCTGCCCTTTGATAAACGGTCCTGGGAGTGTCGAGGGAGCTTTACTCTGTATCTAACCCTGTGCTGTATCTGTGCTGGGAGTGTTCGATGGGGGCAGTGTAGAGGGAGTTTTACTCTGTATCTAACCCCGTGCTGTACCTGTCCTGGGATTGTTTGATTGGGACAGTGTAGAAGGAGCTTTACCCTGTATCTAACCCCATATGTACCTGTCCTGGGAGTGTTTGATGGGGTCAGTGTTGAGGGAGCTTCACTCTGTATCTAACCCCATGCTATACCTGTTCTGGGAGTGTTTGATGGGGACAGTGCAGAGGGAGCTTTACTCTGTATCTAACCCCGTACTGTACCTGTTCTGAGAGTGTTTGATGGGGACAGTGTAGAGGGAGCTTTACTCTGTATCTAACCCCATGCTGTACCTGTCCTGGGAATGTTTGATGTGGGCAGTGTAGAGGGAGCTTTACTCTGTATCTAACCCCGTACTGTACCTGTTCTGAGAGTGTTTGATGTGGTAAGAAGTTTAACAACACCAGGTAAAGTCCAACAGGTTTATTTGGTAGCAAAAGCCACACAAGCTTTCGGAGCTCTAAGCCCCTTCTTCAGGTGAGTGGGAATTCTGTTCACAAACAGAGCATATAAAGACACAGACTCAATTTACATGAATAATGGTTGGAATGCGAATACTTACAACTAATCAAGTCTTTAAGAAACAAAACAATGTGAGTGGAGAGAGCATCAAGACAGGCTAAAAAGATGTGTATTGTCTCCAGACGAGACAGCCAGTGAAACTCTGCAGGTCCACGCAACTGTGGGAGTTACAAATAGTGTGACATGAACCCAATATCCCGGTTGAGGCCGTCCTCGTGTGTGCGGAACTTGGCTATCAGTTTCTGCTCAGCAACTCTGCGCTGTCGTGTGTCGCGAAGGCCGCCTTGGAGAACGCTTACCCGAATATCAGAGGCCGAATGCCCGTGACCGCTGTTTGATGTGGGCAGTGTAGAGGGAGCTTTACTCTGTATCTAACCCCATGCTGTACCTAGAACATAGAACATAGAACAGTACAGCACAGAACAGGCCCTTCGGCTCACATAGAAATCATAGAAACCCTACAGTGCAGAAGGAGGCCATTCGGCCCATCGGGTCTGCACCGACCACAATCCCACCCAGGCCCCACCCCCACATATTTTACCTGCTAATCCCTCTAACCTACGCATCCCAGGACTCTAAGGGGCAATTTTTTTTAACCTGGCCAATCAACCTAACCCGCACATCTTTGGACTGTGGGAGGAAACCGGAGCACCCGGAGGAAACCCACGCAGACACGAGGAGAATGTGCAAACTCCACACAGACAGTGACCCAAGCCGGGAATCGAACCCAGGACCCTGGAGCTGTGAAGCAGCAGTGCTAACCACTGTGCTACCGTGCCGCCCGATGTTGTGCCGAGCTTTGTCTGAAACCCAAATCAAGCTATTTCTTCCCTATCATCCCGAAGTATTCCATGTGCCTATCCAATAGCTTCTTAAATGTTCCTAAAGTTTCTGACTCCACTATCCCTGCAGGCAGTCCATTCCACACCCCAACCACTCTCTGAGTAAAAAACCTACCTTGGACATCCTTCCTATATCTCCCACCATGAACCCTATAGTTATGCCCCCTCGTTACCACTCCATTCACCCGAGGAAATAGTCTTTGAACGTTCACTCTATCTATCCCCCTCATCATCTTATAAACCTCTATCAAGTCTCCTCTCAACCTCCTCCGCTCCAAAGAGAAAAGCCCAAGTTCCCTCAACCTTTCCTCATAAGACCTACCCTCCAAACCAGGCAGCATCCTGGTAAATCTCCTTTGCACTCTTTCCAGTGTCTCCACATCCTTCTTGTAGTGAGGTGACCAGAACTGCACACAATATTCCAAATGTGGTCTCACCAAGGTCCTGTACAGTTGCAGCATAACCCCATGGCTCTTAAACTCAAACCCCCTGTTAATGAACGCCAACACACTATAGGCCTTCTTCACGGCTCTATCCACTTGAGTGGCAACCTTCAGAGATCTATGGATATGAACCCCAAGATCTCTCTGTTCCTCCACATTCTTCAGAACCCTACCTTTGACCCTGTAATCCACATTTAAATTTGTCCTACCAAAATGAATCACCTCGCATTTGTCAGCGATAAACTCCATTTGCCATTTTTCAGCCCAGCTCTGCATCCTATCTATATCTCTTTGCAGCCTACAACAGCCCTCCACCTCATCCACTACTCCACCAATCTTGGTGTCATCAGCAAATTTACTGATCCACCCTTCAGCCCCCTCCTCCAAGTCATTTATAAAAATGACAAATAGCAGAGGACCAAGCACTGATCCCTGTGGCACTCCGCTGGTAACCGGTTTCCAGTCCGAAAATTTTCCGTCCACCACCACCCTCTGTCTTCTGTTAGAAATGAAGCTTGCTTTGTGTGGCTTTTGCTACCAAATAAACCTGTTGGACTTTAACCTGGTGTTGTTAATCTTCTTATTCTGTTAGAAAGCCAGTTACCTATCCAATCGGCCAAACTTCCCTCTATCCCACACATCCTTACTTTCTTCATAAGCCGACCATGGGGGACTTTATCAAACGCCTTACTAAAATCCATGTATATGCCATCAACTGCACTACCTTCATCTACATACTTAGTTACCTCCTCAAAAAATTCTATCAAATTTGTGAGGCAAGACTTGCCCTTCACAAATCCGTGCTGACTATCCCGGATTAAGCTGCATCTTTCTAAATGGTCGTAAATCCTATCCCTGAGGACCTTTTCCATCAACCTACCGACCACCGAAGTAAGACTAACCGGCCTATAATTACCAGGGTCATTTCTATTCCCTTTCTTAAACGGAGGAACCACATTCGCCACTCTCCAGTCCTCTGGCACCTCCCCCGTGGAGAGTGAGGACCCAAAGATCAATGCCAAAGGCTCTGCTATCCCACCCCTTGCCTCCCAAAGACTCCTAGGATATATTTCATTAAGCCCAGGAGACTTATCAACTTTCAGTTTATTCAAAATTGCTAGTACATCTTCCCTCCAAACATCTACTTCCTCCAGCCTATCAGCCTGTGACACCCTCTCTTCCTCAAAAACATGGCCCCTCTCCTTGGTGAACACCGATGAAAAGTATTCATTCATCACTCTCCTATCTCTTCTGACTCCATGCACAAATTCCCACTGCCGTCCTTGACCGGCCCCAACCTCACCCTGGTCATTCTTTTATTCCTCACATAAGAGTAAAAAGCCTTGGGGTTTTCCTTGATCTGACCCGCCAAGGACTTCTCATGCCCCCTCCTAGCTCTCCTAAGCCCCTTTTTCAGCTCATTTCTTGCTAACTTGTAACCCTCCATCGAGCCAACTGAACCTTGTTTTCTCAACCTTACATACGCTTCCTTCTTCCTCTTGACAAGACATTCCACCTCTTTTGTGAACCATGGTTCCCTCAATCGGCCATTTCCTCTCTGCCTGGCAGGGACATACCTATCAAGGACACGCAGTGTTTGTTCCTTGAAAAAGTTCCACTTTTCATTAGTGCCTTTCCCTGACAATCTTTGTTCCCATCCTATGCTTCCTAATTCCCGCCTGATTGCATCATAATTACCTCTCCCCAATTGTAAACTATGCCCTGCCGCATGGCCCTCTCCCTCTCCATTGCAATAACAAAAGACACCGAATTGTGGTCACTATCTCCAAAGTGCTCTCCCACAACCAAATCCAACACTTGGCCCGGTTCATTTCCCAGTACCAAATCCAATGTGGCCCCACCTCTTGTCGGCTTATCCACATATTGTGTTAGGAACCCCTCCTGCACACACTGCACAAAAACTGCCCCATCCGAACTATTCGACCTATAAAGGGTCCAATCAATATTTGGAAAGTTAAAGTCCCCCATGACAACTACCCTGTGACCTCCACACCTATCCATAATCTGCTTAGCAATTTCTTGCTCCACATCTCTATTACTATTTGGGGGCCTATAGTAAACTCCTAACAACGTGACCGCTCCTTGCCTACCTGTCCTGGGAATGTTTGATGTGGGCAGTGCAGAAGGAGTTTTACTCTGTATCTAACCCCATGCTGTACCTGTCCTGGGAGTGTTTGATGGCGGCAGTGTAGAGGGAGTTTTACTCTGTATCTAACCCCATGCTGTACCTGTCCTGGGAGTGTTTGATGTGGGCAGTGTAGAGGGAGTTTTACTCTGTATCTAACCCCATGCTGTACCTGTCCTGGGAGTGTTTGATGTGGGCAATGTAGAGGGAGCTTTACTCTGTATCTAACCCCATGCTGTACCTGTCCTGGGAATGTTTGATGTGGGCAGTGTAGAGGGAGCTTTACTCTGTATCCACCCTGCTTTATGTGTGCCCTTGATTTGTGAGCCTTGGCGGAACATTCCAAAATGGAGGACACTGCCATTTATAACAAGTGCAAACGCTCTCTGTCAGCAGGGGTCAAAGTTGAGCAGAGCCAACTGCACTTTGCTGCATTGATTCTGTGAGGATGAGGAACTGGTTTTGAGCAGTACTGATGTCTGCTGCTCGGTGGTCGCAGTGAGAATCAATAGCTTGACACATTGTTGGATTATAATGGAGGCCATTCCTCCCAATTGCTCCTAATTAATGCATTCATAAATAATTCCGATACAAAGGAGGCCGGGTGCTGCTTGTCACTTTGAATCAGCTTTATTTCCCGTTAGTTATTTGCAAACGAATTGTAGTCAGGAAGAATCACAGGATTCTTTCGAGTAATGTTTCTCAGAAACATCACAAAGGGCTTCACATCTAACTGGGTTTCTTTGAAGTGTCGTGACTTTGTTATCTAAGCAAACGTGGCAAGTATTCGGTACCCAGCTAGTTTGCAGACACAGCCACTGCTCATTGGAAGTAACCACACAATCAGAAACTGGGCAGGTAGGGCGACACTCCCTCTCCAGCACAGGTAAGACTGTGTTCCTCAGCTGTGAGGTGCTCACAGTGTTACTTTGTGTAACGCAGGTCAGGCCCATACCCCACTCCTACACGTAGCGGGTTCCCGAGATAACTTTTGCTTTGCCAGAAGATTGAGAATGGGCCATGTCTACAGGGATGCAACGTACAGGTCTCAGGACAAAGGGGGAAAAATGTACTGGACATCACCCTCACCCTGATGGCCATCTCCGCATGGAGCTGCAGGAAGCTCTGTGTAGAGACGAGCTGTACAAACACTGAGGGGAGTGAATGTGGTGTGCGGGGGTGGCTTAATTATGCGGGAGCGAATACTTCACTGAGCCAACAGCAAGGGCAGATGTAGAGGTAAAATCAGAAGCATATTTGTGCCGTGCCTGGGCTCCCTCTACACTGTCCCCATCAAACACTCCCAGGAACAGGTCCAGCATGGGGTTAGATACAGAGTAAAGCTTCCTCTGCAATGTCCCCATCAAACACTCCCAGGACAGGTACAGCACGGG
This sequence comes from Mustelus asterias, assembly GCF_964213995.1. NCBI lineage: Eukaryota > Metazoa > Chordata > Chondrichthyes > Carcharhiniformes > Triakidae > Mustelus > Mustelus asterias. The sequence continues at coordinate 18,076,319 of NC_135820.1, forward strand.
GTTAGATACAGAGTAAAGCTCCCTCAACAGTGTCCCCATCAAGCACTCCCAGGAACAGGTGCAGCATGGGGTTGGATACAGAGTAAAGCTCCCTCTATACTGTCCCCATCAAACACTCCCAGGACAGGTACAGCATGGGTTAGATACAGAGTAAAGCTCCCTCAACAGTGTCCCCATCAAACACTCCCAGGACAGGTACAGCACAGGGTTAGATACAGAGTAAAGCTCCCTCAACACTGTCCCCATCAAACACTCCCAGGACAGGTACAGCACAGGGTTAGATACAGCGTAAAGCTCCCTCAACAGTGTCCCCATCAAACACTCCCAGGACAGATACAGCACAGGGTTAGATACGGAGTAAAGCTCGCTCTACACTGTCCCCATCAAACACTCCCAGGACAGGTACAGCACAGGGTTAGATACAGAGTAAAGCTCCCTCAACAGTGTCCCCATCAAACACTCCCAGGACAGATAATTGTGATGCATGCACCAACCTGCCATAATTATTCATTATAGCAAAACTTCCTGACTTTAAGTTCAGCCGTCAGGATTAGGTGCGTGGTGCACGGGAGCCCTGTGGCAGCCGGTGCATGTTTGTTTAAGGGTGGCGGGTAAGAATTAGCTTTGTACCATTGTGTCTGAGGTCAGCGGTTTTCTTTGTCCAACTCTGAGACATAACCGAGGGGCACAGGAGGATGGCAGCTTGCAGGGGACACTCTAGATTGGCAAGGGCTAGCCGGTGACCAGGGGGCAGAGAGGGTGAGCCAGGTGGGGGAGAGAAATCGGGAAGGGCTGGTTGTGGGAACAGTCAGTGAGGTAAGACATTTTTAGGGCCCTAAAGGGAGGTGTTAGTACTGCCCACGTATATATCCATCTCAAGCTGGCTTTGAGTTTTTATGATTCATTCGTGGCACATGGGCATTGCTGGCTGGCCACCATTTATTGCCCATCCCTAATTGCCCTTGTTCAGAGGGCAGTTGAGAGTCAGCCACATTGCTGTGGCTCTGGAGTTACATGTAGGCCAGATCAGACAAAGATGGCAGATTTCCTTCCCTAAAGGACATTAGTGAACCAGATGGGTTTTTCCAACAACCGGCAATGGTTTCATGGTCATCAGTAGATTCTTAATTCCAGATATTATTTATTGGATTCAAATTCCACCATCTGCCGTGGCAGGATTCGAACCCGGGTCCCCAGAACATTAGCTGAGTTTCTAGATTAGTAGATGAGCGATAATATCACGAGTACATCACCTCCCCTGCAACCTGCTCACCAACAACATTGCAATATACCCCACTGTGAATGACCTTGGACAATGTCCTTTACAATACATGGAAGGGGGGGCTAGCTGAGTCTGCAAGTTCAGCCATGTCCCACAAGGGATGAGTGCAACACTGAACACTAAGATGAACATTCAATAAAGAGGGAACGGAACAGCACACCATCATTGTATCCACAATAAAGAAATGTCCCAAGCTCCACTGTCACTGTCAAAGCACCAATCGTGACAATATCTTTAGCTCTCTGATTCAGTTAGTCTCAGTAAATAACAATGATGTGCACATGAATGGAGTGAAACCAATACAATGTGAAATATTGATGTGAAATTTCATTTTGAAAACACCCTTTGTGCTTTCGGTAAAACATACGTCTCCATTTCCGCCGTCAGCACCGTTCATTTTCTTGGAGGTTTATGGGAACTGGCCAAAAGTCAGAGGGGGGCATTTTTGGCATCTCCCATTGGTGAGATCTTCCAGTCACGCCGAAATCAACAGAGATTTAGATGGCTCACCGTATCCGCCGTGGGGAACCCCACCGTGGCGGGTCTGGAAACTCCCAGCCAGAGAAAGTCGTGATAAATTCCATGTGCACTGTTGAGAACAGAATTCCAAGGTTAAAATTCCACCCTTAGTAAGGCTGTGTTGAGTTCGTTGAACACCTGAGATGATCTGGTGACCTAGCAAAACAGCCCAGAGAGTCCCACTCTTGTTACTGGGCAGGAATCAATGTAACAAGCATTGCAACATCCTGTACCTTACATATTACAATCTCCACAGACTACCAATTTAGTTCCCTGGGATACACAGACCAATGGATCTTGTGAAGTCACCCAGAATTCCTCTGGTTTCTTTGGCACAAGTTTGAGAAATGTTCTGAGGGAAATCTGGACTGATGTCTCCTGAGAGAGCCTTAAAGCTACAACCGTTTGACAAGGAGTTGGTAATGTTCAACACTAGTGACAAGATGCTACATGCTTCCAATCTACATCACTGCTAAAGACCCATGCAGTGACTCCATTCACTGATTACTCTTCCCAGAATATTGCTTTGAGGATTAAAACATTCTCGGTTCATTTATTAACTAATTAAAAGCAAGTTGCAATTGATTTATTTTTCTCCTTCAGCTTGTCAGTGGGTTCGAGCAGAATCCTGGATGCCTTAACTAACTTGTAACAACTCCATGCAGGTGAAGGTCCCATCACCAAAAGTTCCTTTATTTACAAGACATATTACACAATAGAGTGCTCCCTGTGTCCTCCCTGTGTGCTCCCTGTGTGCTCGCTGTGTGTTCCCTGTGTGTTCCCTGTGTATTCCCTGTGTGCTCCCTGTGTGCTCCCTGTGTGCTCCCTGTGTATTCCCTATGTATTCCCTGTGTGCTCCCTGTGAGCTCCCTGTGTCCTCCCTGTGTGCTCGCTGTGTGTTCCCTGTGTATTCCCTGTGTGTTCCCTGTGTGTTCCCTGTGTGTTCCCTGTGTATTCCCTGTGTGCTCCCTGTGTGCTCCCTGTGTGCTCCCTGTGTATTCCCTATGTGCTCCCTGTGAGCTCCCTGTGTCCTCCCTGTGTGCTCACTGTGTGTTCCCTGTGTATTCCCTGTGTGCTCGCTGTGTGTTCCCTGTGTGTTCCCTGTGTGTTCCCTGTGTGTTCCCTGTGTGTTCCCTGTGTGCTCGCTGTGTGTTCCCTGTGTATTCCCTGTGTGCTCGCTGTGTGTTCCCTGTGTATTCCCTGTGTGCTCGCTGTGTGTTCCCTGTGTATTCCCTGTGTGTTCCCTGTGTGTTCCCTGTGTATTCCCTGTGTGTTCCCTGTGTGTTCCCTGTGTATTCCCTGTGTATTCCCTGTGAGTTCCCTGTGTGCTCCCTGTGTATTCCCTGTGTATTCCCTGTGTGCTCCCTGTGTGCTCCCTGTGAGTTCCCTGTGTGTTCCCTGTGTGCTCCCTGTGTGCTCCCTGTGTGCTCCCTGTGTGCTCCCTGTGTATTCCCTGTGTATTCCCTGTGTCCTCCCTGTGTGCTCCCTGTGAATTCCCTGTGTGTTCCCTGTGTGCTCCCTGTGAGTTCCCTGTGTGCTCCCTGTGTGCTCCCTGTGTGTTCCCTGTGTGCTCCCTGTGTGCTCCCTGTGTGCTCCCTGTGTCCTCCCTGTGTGTTCCATGTGTGCTCCCTGTGTGCTCCCTGTGTGCTCCCTGTGAGCTCCCTGTGTGTTCCCTGTGTGCTCCCTGTGTGCTCCCTGTGTGTTCCCTGTGTGCTCCCTGTGAGCTCCCTGTGTCCTCCCTGTGTGCTCACTGTGTGTTCCCTGTGTATTCCCTGTGTGCTCGCTGTGTGTTCCCTGTGTGTTCCCTGTGTGTTCCCTGTGTGTTCCCTGTGTATTCCCTGTGTGCTCGCTGTGTGTTCCCTGTGTATTCCCTGTGTGCTCCCTGTGTGTTCCCTGTGTATTCCCTGTGTGCTCCCTGTGTATTCCCTGTGTATTCCCTGTGTATTCCCTGTGTGCTCACTGTGTGTTCCCTGTGTATTCCCTGTGTGCTCGCTGTGTGTTCCCTGTGTATTCCCTGTGTGCTCACTGTGTGTTCCCTGTGTATTCCCTGTGTGCTCACTGTGTGTTCCCTGTGTATTCCCTGTGTGCTCGCTGTGTGTTCCCTGTGTGTTCCCTGTGTGTTCCCTGTGTGTTCCCTGTGTGTTCCCTGTGTATTCCCTGTGTGCTCGCTGTGTGTTCCCTGTGTATTCCCTGTGTGCTCCCTGTGTGTTCCCTGTGTATTCCCTGTGTGCTCCCTGTGTGCTCCCTGTGTGCTCCCTGTGTGTTCCATGTGTGCTCCCTGTGTGCTCCCTGTGTGCTCCCTGTGTGTTCCATGTGTGCTCCCTGATGCATTGTCAATCAAGCAAAGACTAGTTTGTATGCAAGAACAAATAGGCTTTTATTCGCAGAAGACTTGGAGCACACCCATGCCGATGAACTGGTCCAGAGACTGAGGCAGGGGGGTTGGGAGCAGTCACCTTTATACCTGGACCGGGGGGGAGGAGTCCCAGGCAGGGCCGGCAGGGGCATGTCCAGGCATGTCACACACACACACACACACACACACACACACACACAGGCAATAAGCTTAACAGTGGTTTACCACATTCACCCCCTGCTTTTAAAAAAGAGCCGGCGGGGGTGAGGTGGGTGGAACGATATTTACAGAATTACAAATTTACAAATTCAGTCTCTCTGGGGGCTTGATCTGCCGCTGCGACCGCTGTAGTGCGGTTGTGGTGTCGGTTCCGGTGGCCGCGGTGTTGGTTCAGGCGCCAGGCCATAGTCGCCCGAGTCATCTGTAGTCCCTTCCGATTGTCGGGTGCGTGGTGGCGGCTCCTGGGGCTCAGGCGTGCTGTATACGGGGGTTGGGGGTGTGGGGTTGTGGGTCGTCATGGTCCCTGGAGCACCTGCGGGTTCCAGGTCTCGAATGAAGACTGTATCCTCCCGCCCGTCGAGGTACGCCACATAGGCGTATTGGGGGTTGGCGTGGAGGAGCTGGACCCTTTCGACCAGGGGGTCCGACTTATGGGTCCTCACGTGCTTCCGGAGCAGGACAGGGCCTGGGGACGTCAGCCACGACGGTAGTGAGGTCCCCGAGGAGGACTTTCTGGGGAAAACAAGCATTCTTTCGTGAGGGGTAGTATTGGTAGCTGTGCAAAGGAGTGATCTAATCGAGTGTAGTGCATCAGGGAGAACCTCTTGCCAGCGGGTGACTGGAAGACCTTTAGACCTCAGAGCTAGTAAAACGGCCTTCCAGACTGTCGCGTTCTCCCTCTCTACCTGTCCGTTCCCCCTGGGGTTGTAGCTGGTGGTCCTACTCGAGGCTATGCCTTTGGAGAGCAGGTACTGTCGCAGCTCATCACTCATAAAGGAGGATCCCCGGTCGCTATGGATATAGCTAGGGAAACCGAACAGGGTGAAAAGGCTGTGCAGGGCCCTGACGACCGTGGCCGAGGTCATATCCGGGCAGGGAATAGCGAAGGGGAAACATAAATATTCGTCAATGACGTTGAGGAAGTATATGTTGCGGTCAGAAGAGGGGAGGGGGCCTTTGAAGTTGACACTTAGGCGTTCGAAAGGGCGGGTGGCCTTTATGAGGTGTGCTCTGTCTGGCTGATAGAAGTGCGGCTTGCACTCTGCGCAGACCTGGCAGTGTCTGGTTATAGACCTGACTTCCTCAATGGAGTAGGGCAGGTTACGGGCTTTAATGAAGTGAAAAAACCTGGTGACCCCCGGGTGGCAGAGGTCGTTGTGGAGAGTCTGCAATTGGTCTATTTGTGCGCTGGCACATATTCCCCAGGACAGGGCGTCTGCGGCTCATTGAGCTTCCCGGGCCGGTATAAGATGTCATAATTGTAGGTGGAAAGCTTGATTCTCCACCTCAATATTTTATCATTTTTGATCTTTCCCCACTGCGTGTTGTTAAACATGAATGCAACTGACCGTTGGTCCGTGAGTAGGGTGAATCGTTTACCAGCTAAGTCATGGCGCCAGTGCCGTACAGTTTCCACTATGGCTTGGGCCTCCTTCTCGACAGAGGAGTGTCGAATTTCAGGGCCTTGGAGGGTTCGTGAGAAGAAGGCCATGGGTCTGCCCGCCTGGTTAAGGGTGGCGGCTAGGGTGAAATCAGACGCATCGCTCTCCACCTGGAACGGGATGGATTCATCTACAGCGTGCATCGTGGCCTTCGCGATGTCTGCTTTGATGCGGTCGAAGACCAGGCGGGCCTCTGCCATCAGGGGAAAAGAGGTGGATTTGATGAGCGGACGGGCTTTATCCACATAATTGGGGACCCACTGGGTGTAATACGAGAAGAAGCCCAGGCATCTCCTCAGTGCTTTGAGGCTGGTGGGGAGGGGAAGTTCCAGGAGGGGACGCATGCGGTTGGGATCGGGACTGATGACCCCGTTTTCCACAACACAACCAAGGATGGCGAGGCGGCGTGTGCGGAATACGCACTTCTCCTTATTATAGGTCAGATTTAGGAGTGTGGCGGTGTGGAGGAATTTGTGGAGGTTGGCGTCGTGGTCCTGCTGATCATGGCCGCAGATGGTGACGTTATCCAGGTACGGGAAGGTGGCCCACAGCCCGTTCTGGTCTACCATTCGGTCCATCTCATGCTGGAAAACCGAGACCCCATTGGTGACCCTAAGGAAGTGATAGAGGCGGCCATCCGCCTCGAAGGCAGTAAATTGGTGGTCTTCCGGGCAGATAGGGAGCTGGTGGTATGCAGATTTTAAGTCAATGGTGGAGAACACCCGATATTGCGCAATCTGATTAACCATGTCAGATATGCGGGGAAGGGGGTACGCGTCCAGCTGCGTGTATCGGTTAATGGTCTGACTGTAGTCAATCACCATGCAATGTTTCTCCCCAGTCTTAACAACTACTACTTGGGCTCTCCAGGGACTGGTACCGGCCTCGATGATTCCCTCCCCTAGGAGCCGTTGTACTTCGGACCTGATAAAAGCCCTGTCTCCAGCACTGCACCGTCTGCTCTTGGTGGCGATGGGCTTGCAGTCGGGGGTGAGATTTTCAAACAGTGAGGGGGGGGGGGCGACTTTAAGGGTCGAGAGGCTGCAGGTGGTGCGCGATGGGCGATCTAAGAACTGGTGATTGCAAACAGAGAGCGGGGGAAAAGGCGCATTATACTCCATGGTGACGCTCTTAAGGTGACACAGGAAATCTAGCCCCAGGAGTACGGCAGCGCAGAGTTGTGGCAGCACGAGGAGCCTGAAGTTTTTGTACACTGTGCCCCGTACAGTCAGGGTCGCCACGCAGTACCCGAGGACATCCACCGAGTGGGACTTTGAAGCCATGGAGATCGTTTGCTTCACTGGCAGTACTGAAAGGGCGTAGCGACTCACTGTGTTAGGGTGAATAAAGCTCTCCGTACTCCCACAGTCAAATAAACAGTTTGTAGTGCGACTGTTTACCTCGATGTCCATCATGGACCTGGCGAGTTGGTGAGGCCTGGATTGGTCCAGCGTAACCGAAGCCACTGTTGGATTTTGCGACGCGGCTGACGGCATCCAAGATGGTGGCCCGCACGGCTCACACGCAGTTGAAGGCGTCAAAGATGGTGGCCCGCACGGCTCACACGCGGCTGAAGGCATCCAAGATTGCGGCCCCCGTGGGTCGCACGCGGCGCTACTGGGCTTGGAGGTTGACTTTGCCCTGCATACCTTCACCTAATGGCCCTTCTTTCAACACCCAGAGCAGATCGCACCTTCGCCGGGCAGCGTTGTCGGGTGTGCTTCCCCAGGCCGCAGAAGTAGTACTTCGGGCCTCCAGAGACTGCCGCAGCGGGTGGGTCATTGGTGGGACGTGGCGTGGCGTAGGCCTGCAGCCCTCCCGAGTACAGAGGTGGCGGCGACCGTGGTGTTCATGATGCGCCCCCGTGGTCGGGGGTGTAGGCCTCGAGATTACGGAAAACCACCTCTAACGAGTCAGCAAGCGCTACAGATTTTTATAGGTCCAGCCCTCCCTGTTCCAGCAGTCGTTGTCGGATATAGTTTGACCTGATACCCGTGACATAGGCATCTCTGATTAAATCCTCAGTGTTTTGGGCGGCTGTTACGGCCTTGCAGTTGCAGGCCCTGCCAACGCACGCAACGCACACAGGAATTGGTCGCCCAATTCTCCTGGCTGTTGTCTGCGAGTAGCCAGAAGATGTCAGGCGTAGATTACATGAGACTGTTTGTTGTACTGGCCTTTTAAAAGTTCGATCGCACCCTTGTAAGTTTCAGTGTCTCTAATCATCGAGAATACTTGATCGCTTACCCGGGCGGGGAGCACGTGTCGCTTGTCGGTTTCGGTCCGGACGACGGAGGCGGAGGCGGTGGAGAAAGTTTCGAAGCATCGCAGCCAGTGATCGAAGCTGTTAGAGGCTCCTACAGCTTGAGGATCCAATTCTAATCTATCGGGTTTTAGTATCTGCTCCATCCCAAAACTTTTTGCGACTAAAATTGATGCATTATCAATCAAGCAAAGACTAGTTTGTATGCAAGAACAAATAGGCTTTTATTCGCAAAAGACTTGGAGCACACCCGTGCTGATGAACTGGTCCAGCAACTGAGGCAGGGGGGTTGGGAGCAGTCGCCTTTATACCTGGACCAGGGGGGGAGGAGTCTCAGGCAGGGCCGGCAGGGGCATGCCCAGGCATGTCACACACACACACACAGGCAATAAGCTAACAGTGGTTTACCACACTCCCTGTGTATTCCCTGTCTTCTCCCTGTTTGCTCCCTGTCTGCTCCCTGTGTGCTCCCTGTCTGCTCCCTGTGTGCTCCCTGTCTGCTCCCTGTCTGCTCCCTGTGTGCTCCCTGTCTGCTCCCTGTCTGCTCCCTGTTTGCTCCCTGTCTGCTCCTTGTTTGCTCCCTGTCTGCTCCCTGTGTGTTTCCTGTCTGCTCCCTGTCTGCTCCCTGTCTGCTCCCTGTGTGTTCCCTGTCTGCTCCCTGTCTGCTCCCTGTTTGCTCCCTGTTTGCTCCTTGTTTGCTCCCTGTCTGCTCCCTGTGTGTTCCCTGTCTGCTCCCTGTGTGCTCCCTGTCTGCTCCCTGTCTGCTCCCCGTGTGCTCCCCGTCTGCTCCCCGTCTGCTCCCTGTGTGTTCCCTGTGTGCTCCCTGTCTGCTCCCTGTCTGCACCCTGTCTGCTCCGTGTGTGCTCCCTGTCTGCTCCCTGTCTGCTCCCTGTGTGCTCCCTGTCTGCTCCGTGTGTGCTCCCTGTCTGCTCCCTGTCTGCTCCCTGTCTGCTCCCTGTCTGCTCCGTGTGTGCTCCGTGTGTGCTCCCTGTCTGCTCCCTGTGTGCTCCGTGTGTGCTCCGTGTGTGCTCCGTGTGTGCTCCCTGTCTGCTCCCTGTCTGCTCCCTGTCTGCTCCGTGTGTGCTCCGTGTGTGCTCCCTGTCTGCTCCCTGTCTGCTCCCTGTCTGCTCCCTGTCTGCTCCGTGTGTGCTCCGTGTGTGCTCCCTGTCTGCTCCCTGTCTGCTCCGTGTGTGCTCCCTGTGTGCTCCCTGTCTGCTCCCTGTCTGCTCCCTGTCTGCTCCATGTCTGCTCCGTGTGTGCTCCCTGTCTGCTCTGTGTGTGCTCCGTGTGTGCTCCCTATCTGCTCCGTGTGTGCTCCGTGTGTGCTCCGTGTGTGCTCCCTGTCTGCTCCCTGTCTGCTCCCTGTGTGCTCCCTGTGTGCTCCCTGTCTGCTCCGTGTGTGCTCCGTGTGTGCTCCCTGTGTGCTCTGTGTGTGCTCCCTGTCTGCTCCCTGTCTGCTCCCTGTCTGCTCCCTGTGTGCCCCAGTGTGCTCCCTGTCTGCTCCCTGTATCCTCGCTGCTTCAGCAGGCAGAGAGACTGACATATCTGCTTTAAATAGGGAACATGAGGCTCCCTGATTGGACCATCAATTAGGACTCATCAGGGGTAACTTTTTGTGTTGAAACAAATAAACAAAATCAAACTAACTTAAGGACAACTCAAAAAGAGGCAGCTCCCTAAAAGGAAGAAAACCGCCCAAAACAAAAGACAAAGCGGAAAGGTAACTTAAAACATCAAATCAAAACATGGTTAAAGGGGTTGATAATACACTCCAGTCCCTGCGGTGCCCAGTGTGCACGGAAGGCATCAACTGTGCCCTCGGACACTGCATGCTCCCTCTCCAGGGACACCCGGCCGCGAATGTAGCCACAATAGAGTGGCAGACAGTCAGGTTGGACGATCCCCTCGATCGCCCGCTGCCTGGACCTGTACTTAGCTTGCTTTGCCAGGTCCTCGCCTTGAGGTCCTCCTCCTTCCCTGCCTCCCTCCACACCGGGTGCCCGTAGATCAAGAGTGTGGGACTGAAGTGCAAACAAAACATCAATAAAAGCTTTTTTAGAAAACTGAAATGGTTGTGCAGCCTATAACACACAATGTAGACATGGTCCATGGACTCCACAAGGTTGCAAAACAGCTTGGGAACCCATGAGCCAGAAAAACCTACGGTTGTACGGTATTGCTGTGTGCAGCACCCTCCACCCCAGGCCCCCGAGATAGTGGGGGGAGATCCCTCCGTAGAGGGACCTCCATTGGAGCCTCCACCACCTGGTGGCAACAAGGCCCGCGAAGGTGTATCCGGGCGAAAGGCGAGGACGCGGTAGTAGAAGGTGTGCAGCAGCAGCCGTACAGGAAATGCCTCCATGCGGTGGCAAAGGGCATGAAGGGCATTTCCACGAGGCGGCTCAAGCTGTGGGGTGCCTGACGTGGGGGGTGGGGGGGGCGGGGGGGGTGTAGGTTTGGGGACAATGTGAAATTCCGTCCAAGCAGGGGCACGCTCAGGCTGGATCCCACCGCACAGTTGCGTCTTCTCGAGACCACGTGTGCACTCGAGTCCGAGCACAACCATCCTCAGGTCTTGGATGGCTTTGGCCACGTGCTAGATGGCCACCCCGCGCGCTCAGCCAACTCGTGGGGGCTCAACCAGCCCTCTCCTCCGCCACCCAGTACGTCCCCGATCCTGGTCACCCCGGCGTCCACGACCCTCCTCTCCGCCAGCCACCTCAAGTTTTATGGTTGGGGGAGCGAATTCCTGAGCAGCAGCTTTCACACGATAGCAGCTACTCCTGACGGGGGAGAGCTGCTGCACGAGGCAACCGTGTTCCAGACTTTGAAAAGGTCCTGGTAAAAAACGGGCAACGCCTGCAAGGGGGTCCGAAGGCTCCCCAGGTTTATGTACAGGAGGTGCACGTCATACTTGAGGCCGTGCATCCAACGGAAGAAATACATCGCCAGGGCACACCATCGTGGAGGAGGCTCGACGTAAAGGTATCTCTGCAGGGTCACCACCTGGGTGCGAAGGCACACCAGCGCCTGACCACTCTCCCTAAGTGGGAGATACAGAATCTCAGCAGGGACCCAGTGCAGTCTATTGTCCCAGAAGAACCAGACGAGGGTTCTCTGGATGTTTGTGACAAAGCGAGGGGGAGGAGTCACAGTGACCAGCCGGTACCACAGTGACCAGCTGGTACCACAGTGACCAGCTGGCACCACAGTGACCAGCTGGCACCACAGTGACCAGCTGGTACCACAGTGACCAGCTGGTACCACAGTGACCAGCTGGCACCACAGTGACCAGCTGGCACCACAGTGACCAGCTGGTACCACAGTGACCAGCTGGTACCACAGTGACCAGCCGGTACCACAGTGACCAGCCGGTACCACAGTGACCAGCCGGTACCACAGTGACCAGCTGGTACCACAGTGACCAGCTGGTACCACAGTGACCAGCTGGTACCACAGTGATCAGCTGGCACCACAGTGACCAGCTGGTACCACAGTGACCAGCCGGTACCACAGTGACCAGCCGGTACCACAGTGACCAGCCGGTACCACAGTGACCAGCTGGTACCACAGTGACCAGCTGGTACCACAGTGATCAGCTGGCACCACAGTGACCAGCTGGCACCACAGTGACCAGCCGGTACCACAGTGACCAGCCGGTACCACAGTGACCAGCCGGTACCACAGTGACCAGCTGGTACCACAGTGACCAGCTGGTACCACAGTGATCAGCTGGCACCACAGTGACCAGCTGGCACCACAGTGACCAGCCGGTACCACAGTGACCAGCTGGTACCACAGTGACCAGCTGGTACCACAGTGATCAGCTGGCACCACAGTGACCAGCCGGTACCACAGTGACCAGCCGGTACCACAGTGACCAGCCGGTACCACAGTGACCAGCTGGCACCACAGTGACCAGCCGGTACCACAGTGACCAGCCGGTACCACAGTGACCAGCCGGTACCACAGTGACCAGCCGGTACCACAGTGACCAGCTGGTACCACAGTGACCAGCCGGTACCACAGTGACCAGCCGGTACCACAGCATGGAGGCGATCAGCTGGTTTATGACGAGAACGCGCGCCCTGTAGGACAGCACTCGGAGCAGTCCTGTCCAGCGACCCAGGCGAGCAGAGACTTTGGTCTCCAGTTCCCGCCAGTTCGTCGGCCAGGATTCCTCAGCCGGGCAGAGATGGACCCCCAGGTAGAAGAGGTTGGTCCTGCTTCAGGGGAAAGGCCTGAGCTCCTCCGGGAGGGGGTCCATCTCTCACAGACCGACCAGGAGCCCGGAGCACTTGACCCAGTTGATCCTGGCAGAGGACGCGGCAGAGTACACGCCAGGCAGTCCCGCATCCTCCACAGGTCAGCCGGGTCTGTGAACATGAGGAGCACGTCATCGGCGTAAGCCGACAGGACCACCCCGACAGCTGGCCCGTGCAGAGTCAAACCTGACAACTTCCTCCGCAAGAGGCGCAGGAATGGCTAGGACTCAATCAGGGAGTTCATACTCCAGCAAGCCAACCTTCTTTGCCTGACTGAAGTCATCACATAAATAATGAGTACTGATCGTCATGAGAAATAATTCCTACGCATCAAGAGTGCCGAACACAAGCTCGTACATTTTTTACAGAATTGCTCATGGAATGTGGGTATCGCTGATTAGGCCAGCATTTATTACCCATCCCTTTGTCGCCCTTGAGAAGATGGTAGGTGAGCTGCCTTCTTGAACAGCGGAAGTCCCTGAGGTATGGGTACACAGGGGAATATCAGGGGAGGTGATGGCCTAGTGGTATTATCACTGGACTATTAATCCAGGAACTCAGCTAATGTTCTGGGGACCCGGGTTCGAATCCCACCACGGCAGATGGTGGAATTTGAATTCAATAAAAATATCTGGAATTAAGAATCTACTGATGACCGTGAAACTACTGTGAATTGTCATAAAAATCCATCTCGTTCACTGATGCCCTTTCGGGAAGGAAATCTGCCATCCTTATCTTGTCTGGCCTACATGCGACTCCAGACTCACAGCAATGGGGTTGACTCTTGAAGGGCAACTAGGCTTGGGCAATAAATGTCGGCCAGTCAATGACGCCCACAAATGAATAAAACAAAACACCCACAGTGATGTTAGGGAGGAAATTCCAGGATTTTGACCCAGCAACAGTGAAGGAACGGCTGATATATTTCCAAGTCAGGATGGCGAATGACTTGGAGATGGTCGTGTTCCCACATATTTGCTGTCCTTGCCCTTCTAGATGGTAGTGGTCATGGGTTTGGAAGCTGCTTACGAAGGAGCCTTGGTGAGTTCTTACAGAGCATCTTGTAGATAGGACACATTGCCATTACTGTGCATCAGTGGTAGAGGGAGCGAATGTTTGGAAAGTGGTGCCAGTCAAGTGAGCTGCTTTGTCCTGGATGGCATTGTGACTTTTGAGTGTTGTTGGAGCTGCACTCAATCATGCAAGTGGAGCATATTCCATCGCACTCCTGACTCATGCCTTGTAGATGGTCGAGAGCTTCAGGTTTCTAGGTTCCATTTCACCAACAAACCTGTCCTGGTCCCTCCACGCCAACACTATGGTTAAGAAAGCCCACCAATGCCTCTACTTTCCAGGAGGCTAAGGAAATTTGGCATGTCCCTTACAATTCTCACCAACTTTTACAGATGTACCATAGAAAGCATTCTTTCTGGTTGTATCACAGCTTGGTATGGCTCCTGCTGTGGCCAAGACTGCAAGAAACTACAAAGGGTTGTGAACATAGCCCAGTCCATCACGCAAACCAGCCTCCATTCATTGACCATATCTATATTTCCCGCTGCCTTGGAAAAGCAGCCAGCATAATCAAGCACCCCGGACATTCTCTCTTCCACCTTCTTCCGTCAGGAAAAAGATACAAAAGTCTGAGATCACGTACCTACCGTTCTCAAGAATAGCTTCTTACCTGCTGCTATCAGACTTTTGAATGAACTTACCTTGCATTAAGTTGATCTTTCTCTACACCCTAGCTATGACTGTAACACTACATTCTGCACTCTCTCCTTTCCTTCTCTATGAACGGTATGCTTTGTTTATATAGCGCGCAAGAAACAATACTTTTCACTGTATCCCAATACATGTGACAATAATAAATCAACTCAAATAGATGGTGGACAGGCTTTGGACAGTCAGGAGAATGAGGCAGGAGAAAGAAGCTCGTCCATCAGGCCTGCCCTACACCTCATGTTGCACTGAGTATCATAATCTTCAACATTCCCCACCCACTAACACGTGGAAAACTCAACCTTTGCAAAATGGTTTTGAAAATGTGAACCATGTCAGATCAGTAACGATTTTGCATTATTTGCATAAATAAACACCAACGCCAAACTTGCATTTACAACCTGTAAGATTGAATTTCAAAGGATCCTGGTTTGAGCTGTAACTCTCATTTCAATGCCCTTGGCCAGTGTTGATGCAGAGAAACTGGCTCTAATCTTCTCACAGTTATATTTAGTTGAACAGCATTGGTGAAGTCGTGCTGGGGGCAGTTCAGATCCTGTCAGAGGATGTCAGTCAGGCAGGTGGGGGCCTTTCTAAATAAAGACATGCAAATCTCTACGTCAGAGCCTGGGTTCCTCACCAGTCAGCCATGACAAAGAGGAAGCAGAGAAAATCCGCAGCTGCTTTCAGCTAGACATCTGGAATGAGTCTTCGGAGGCAGAAGTCCTGTCACCAAGATCCCTTTCTTTACAATTCCAGCAGCAGTACACAGAGTGCTATCAGTCAGCAGTCTACCTTCGGGAGTGCCAGTGGAACTGACATTCCCGGTTAAATACAAGGAAAAGACTCCCTCTTGGCCCATCAATTGACTCCTTAATCAGGGAGTTCATGTTCCAATAGGCCAACCTCAATGGCCTGATTGAAGTCATTGCAACATCCATCGCTGAGGGAGCAAAGTGAACGGAGACAAAGATACAAATAAACAGTCAGACCGAGAGAGAGCGAGATAGAGTGACGCAGACAAGCAAACAGAGAATAACATACAGCATACGGAGGGATCTGGCATGCAGATCCACAGTTCCCTGAAGGTGGCAACTCAGGTGGACAAGGTGGTCAAGAAGGCGGATGGCATTCATTGGTTGGGGTGTTGAGTATAGGAATTGGAAAATAATGTTGCAGCTGTATAAGACTTTGGTTAGGTCGCACTTGGGAATATTGTGTACAATTCTGGTCGCTACCGGAAGGATGTTGATGCATTGGAAAGGGTGCAGAAGAGATTTACCAGGATGTTGCCTGGTTTGGAGGATATGGACTATGAAGAAAGGTTGAACAAACTTGGATTGTTTTCATTGGAGCATTGGAGGATGAGGGGGGGACCTGATAGAGGTATACAAGATTATGACAGGCTTGGATAGAGTGAATAATCAGAATTTTTCTCCCAGGATCGAAGGGTCAATTACTCAGGAGGCATAGGTTGAAAGTGAGGGGGAAAGTTTAAAAGAGATGTAAGAGGCAAGTTTTTCACACAGAGGATGCCTGGAACGCGCTGCCAGAGGAAGTGATGGAAGCAGATTTCATAGCAACGTTCAGAGGCATCTGGATAGATACATGAATAAGCAGGGAATAGAAGGATATGGACCATGTAGAGGCAGGAAAATATTAGATTCGAGAGGCATCTGTGTCGGCACAGACTTGGCGAGCTGAAGGATCTGTCCCTGTGCTATACTGTTCTTTGTTCTTTGAACATACAGACCCTCACCCAGAGTACATTCTGTGCCCCTATCACCCTCAGTGCTTCCTTTAAGTGTTGTTCAACATGGAGGAGCACTGATTCATTAGCTGAGGGGGGACAGTACATGGTAATCAGTAGGCTTCCTTGCTCATGTTTGACTGGTGCCAGGAGACATCATGGGGTCCAGAGTCGATATTGAGGACTCCCAGGGCAAGTCCCTCCCGAATGTATACCACTGTGCTGCCACCACCTCTGCTGGGTCTGTCCTGTTGGTGACTCAGGACATACCCAGGGATGGTGATGGTGGTGCCTGGGACATTATCTGTAAGGTATGATTCTGTGAGTCTGACTAAGTCAGGCTATTGCTTGACTAGTCTGTGAGACACTTTCCCAATTTTCACACAAACCCACAGATGTTCATAGGGAGGAATTTTCTGAGTTCACAGGGCTGGGTTTGCTGTTGTTGTTTCCGGTGCTGAGGTCGATGCCAGCTGGTCTGGTTATTTTCCTTCCTTTTTTACAATTTTTTTCTATACATTTTGTAGTGGTTTTAAACAGCTGAGTGTCTCACTCGGCCATTTCAAAGAGCAGTTAAGAGTCAACCACATTGATGTGGATCTTGAATCACATGTCGACCAGACCAGGTAAGGATGGCAGATTTCCTTCCCTAAAGGATCTGAGTGAACTGGATGGGTTTTTCTGACAATCGACAATGGTTTCATGGTCATCAGTAGACTCTTAATTCCAGATTTTTATTGAGTTTAAATTCCACCATCTGCCATGGTGGGATTTGAACCCGAGTCCCCAGAGGATTATCTGGGTCTCTAGATTACAAGTCCAGTGACAATACCACTCCACCACTGACTCCCCATTAGGAGGAGCTGCCAGCCTCTGATTGGCCAGCAGCTCTTGGTGGGTTGGGGTCCTCAATGGTGGCCAATTCAGTGCCTGAGGGTATTTGATTCCATCATGCCCCTGACACAGAACTGAGAGCGTTCCTTGATGCTTCTTTGACCAATAGGTGCAGCCCCCGTCTGGCTGAAAATATTTCAGCTATATTGTCAGGGATATACAAACAGAGACACACAGACAGAGACACAGACAGACAGAGACACACAGACAGAGACACAGACAGACAGAGACACACAGACAGAGACAGAGACACAGACAGACAGAGACACAGACAGACAGAGACACGCAGACAGACAGAGACACACAGACAGATACAGACACAAATACACAGATAGATACACACAGAGACAGACAGAGACACACAGACAAATACATACAGACAGAGACACACAGACAGAGATAGACAGAGACATACAGACAGAGACGCACGGACAGAGACACATAGACAGAGACAGACAGAGATACACAGACAGATACACACAGACAGAGATAGATAGAAATACACAGATGGAGGTGGAAACACACAGACCCAGATGCAGAGGCAGAGACACACAGTCTTTAGTTTAGTTTAGTTTGTTTATTAGTGTCACAAGTAGGCTTACATTAACAATGTAATGAAGTTACTGTGAAGATCCCCCTAGTCGCCACAGTCCCGCGCCTGTTTGGGTACAATGAAGGAGAATTTAGCATGGCCAAGACAGAGAGAGACTCAGACGGAAACACAGAGACACAGATGAAGACACAGACATGTGGAGACATCCACGGACAGTGACACAAGTTCTGTCAGTGCGGGTTTTGCCGCTGTTGTATGCAATGTGTTTTTTTTACATCGTGAGCAAGTTATTCTTTTGTCGGTTAATCTTGTTTAATAACGAGCGGGTTTAGAATGCAAGGTTAGCTGGGCACCTGCTCAGTGTTTGCACAGTTGCCACGTTACACAGTCCTTTCTGTTTATTGAACACTGCTCTTATTTTCAGACACAGTGGCGGGTCCCTGCTGGCCTCTGCGTGCTGACTGAGTTATATTGCCCGCAGAATGCCACTCGGCACTCCTCTAAACAGATCTAACCGAGAGTGTGGAATCCATCAATTGCTGCTGTGTGACTGGCTGCTTTGATTTCCTGTTAGATTCCTCCTACCCAAGCTCTGAGCAGAGTGGGTTTTTTGATTCATTCACTCATTCCACGTGCTTCATATGTGAAACAATACTCCCACTTTGAACAGTTCAGCGGCAGACAGTTGAGGTGGAGCAGATAACGTCTCAGGTTTGCATACCGCAGTTAATAAATAGCCGGGAAGTTTCAGCGGGAACGGTTCCGATGCCTGTGCTGATCCATAAGGTTATGACGAGGTCATTCACCAGGAATGAACCTGAAACGAACTGCGGTTCCGACTGTTAGAGGCTGCTTCTGCATACTCTTTCTCAAATCTCCTTTCACCTTCCCTTTTTCACTGCAGTTAGAATCATAAGATCCCAACAGTGCAAGAAAGATGCCATTCGGCCCATCTGCGACTCACCAAGAGAGCATCCCAGCCACACCCTATCCCGGCATCCCACATATTTATTTGATTTGATTTATTATTATTGGGAGACAGTGAAAAGTATTGTTTCTTGTGCGCTATACAAACAAAGCATACCATTCATAGAGTACACAACGGAGAAGGAAAGGAGAGGGTGCAGAATGTAGTGTTACAGTCATAGCTAGAGTGTAGAGAAAGACCAACTCAATACAAGATAGGTCCATTCAAAAGTCCGATGACAGCAGGGAAGAAACTATTCTTGAGTCGGTTGGTGCGTGACCTCAGACTTTTGTACCTTTTTCCCGATGGAAGAAGGTGAGAGTATGTCCGGGGTTCGTGGGGTCCTTAATTATGCGGGCTGCTTTGCCAAGGCAGCGGGAAGTGTAGATGGAGTCAATGGATTGGGCTACGTTCACAACCCCTTTGTAGTTTCTTGCGATCTTGGGAAGAGCAGGAACCATACCAAGCTGTGATACAACCAGAAAGAATGCTTTCTATGGTGCATCTGTAAAAATTGGTGAGAGTCGTAGCAGACATGCCGAATTTCCTTAGACTCCTGAGAAAGCAGGTGGGCTTTCCCAACTATAGCATCAGCTTGGAGGCACTAGGACAGGTTGTTGGTGATCTGGGCACTAGAAACTTGAAACTCTCGACCATTTCTACTTCGTCCCCATTGATGTAGACAGGGACATATTCTCCACGATGCTTCCTGAAGTCGATGGGATTTATCCTACTAATTCCCCTAACCTACACACCTTGCAACATTCAGGGGCAATTTTGCATGGCCAATCAACCTAACCTGCACATCTTGAGTGTGGGAGGAAATCGGAGCACCCGGTGGAAACCCACGCAGACACAAGGAGAACGTGCAGACTCCACACAGTAAGTCGCCCAAAGCCAGAATCAAATCCAGGTCCCTGGCGCTGTGAGGAAGCAGTGCTAACCACCGTGCCACCGTACCACCATGAAAGTACAAAGTTTTCCCTGGGCACTGGGTGCTCTCGACAGTGGGTGCTCTTTGCCCTGTGGTGCCCATGAGTGGGAATGTATTGTTGTTAATTCTGCAGTCCGCCCCCCAAAAGGAGAGGGAGAGGGGGGCCATGTTCAAAGTGGGTACCTGGTGCAGAATTGGCACTACCTTATTGTAGCTCTCTCTGTGACCCTTGCTCACTCTGAACTGTGGGGTGTGTAAGTTTGAGGCGGGCAAGGGTATGAGTGCGACAGTCGGGCATTATAAATACACGTGAGAGAGAGAGGTGCCCCGGACAGAGCTTTTGTTGACTGATGGACTGGGATTGATTGGGCAAATGGCCAATTCTTGGTCAGGACTTTATGGGGATTTCCAACACCTGCATCGAAAGCCAAAGCTCATCTGATGCGATCTTAGGGCAGGTTTGTAAATGGGCAAGCTGCCCATCACCGAGAAACATGTTCTGTGAATACATTGCCCACTTGGCCCGGGCAGTAACTAACAATCTTTCAGCAGGCCCCAAGCACCAGAATTACTTTGCGGGGGGGAGATTGTTTTGCTCCTCTGAGTTCCTTCACAAGAGCATTTCAATGGAAGGAAGTTTGGCTGTGTTTCGGATAACCAGGCAACCCTGCGGCCTAACCGGTGTATTTGAAAATAATCCCTGAAGGCCCAGCCGCCAATGGAAAGGGAGGTTTTTGACTAAAGTGAATCTGATTGTAAAGCCTGTCCCAGCTCTCCAACAGCCCTGGTGTCTGTTGCCAATGTCCTCCTGATCTCCTGCCCTCCCAATCATTCCCTCACCCTGCGCGCTCTCCCACTCTCCTCCCTCTCCCTGCCAATCTCTTTCCTCCTCTCAATCTCCTCATCTCCCTCCTCAAGCTGACCTAATAACCCCAACCCCCACCTCCTCCTCCCCACAATGACTCACTATGGGGTCTTCTGTCTTTCGAGCTGAAAGGCCCACTTTGGCCTGAGCCTAGGCTGACACTGCAAGGCAACACTGAGGGAATGCCGCACTATCTGCGATGCTGTCTTTCAGATTAAATATTAAATTGCACCCTCTCGGGTGGATGTGAAAGATTCTATGATGCTACTTAATGTTTATCCTTCTCCCAACATCGCTAGAATATTATTGCTGTTTGTAGGATCTTATCATCATAGAATAGAATCTCATAGAATCCCTACAGTGCAGAAAGAGGCTATTCAGCCCATCGAGCCTGCACCGACTCTCTGACAGAGCATCTTACCCAGGCCCTCTTCCTCCCTGTAACCCCACCCATTTACGATGGTTAATCCCCTTAATTTACACACCCTGGGAGACTAAGGGGCAATTTAGCATGGCCAATTCACCTAACTTGCACATCTTTGGACTGCAGGAGGAAACCGGAGCATCTGGAGGAAAGCCACACAGACACGGGAAGAACATGCAAACTCCACACAGACAGTGACCCGGGACTGGAATTGAATCCGGTTCCCTGGCGCTGTGAGGCAGCACTGTGCCCCTTGCTATCTATACTTGCTCTGTGTAAACTGACTCCTGCTTTTCCATGTATTACAACAGTAAGTGTGCGCCCAAAGTATTTCATTTGCTGCAAAGCATTTTGGGCTGTCCTGAGGTGGTGACAGACACATTCTTCTTTAAATGGTTAAAGAGACAGCCACACGATTGCAGTAAGATGAATGGTAAGGATGTCTGTATTCCACACTGAGTACAATCCCACATTGGTACAAATTACGTAGGCAGAAAGTAAGAGTTTTACAATACCAGGTTAAAGTCCAACAGGTTTATTTGGTAGCAAATGCCATTAGCTTTCGGAGCACTGCTCCTTCGTCAGATGGAGTGTATATCTGCTCGCAAACAGGGCACAGAGACACAAAATCAAGTTACAGAATACTGATTAGAATGTGAATCTCTACAGCCAACCAGGTCTTAAAGATACAGGCAATGTGAGTGGAGGGAGCATTAAGCACAGGTTAAAGAGATGTGTATTGTCTCCATATCATGACTACCGTAGGCAGAAAGAGCAGGGAGGTCCTGCAAGAGCAATTTAGGGAGTTAGGTAGAAGGCTAAAAAGCAGGACCTCTAGGGTAGCGATCTCTGGATTGCTCCCCGTGCCACGTGCTAGTGAGGCTAGGGACAGGGAGATTGTGCAACTGAACACGTGGCTAAAGAACTGGTGCAGGGGGGAGGGTTTCAGATTCGTGGATCACTGGGAAGTCTTCCAGGGAGGATGGGACCTGTACAAGAAGGACAGGTTACACCTGAACTAGAGGGGCACCAATATCCTGGCTGGGAGGTTTGCTAGTGTGGTTCGGGTGGGTTTAAACTAATGTGGCAGGGGGGGTGGGGATCAGAACAATAGGTCAACAAGTGTAGAGACTGGGGACGAGGTTGGGGCCAAGACAAGGCTACCTAAGAGGAAGAGCATTCTGGGGGAGGATGAACTCAGTGGGCCTGGAGGTCTGGAGTTCATCTGCTTCAATGCAAGGAGCATAACGAGCAAGACAGATGAACTTAGAGCCTTAATGCTTGCACGGAACTTGGATGTGGTTCCAATGACAGAGACTTGGTTAAAAGAAGGACAGGACTGGCAGCTGAATATTCCGGGGTATAAGCATTTTAGGCGAGACAGAGGAGGGGGCTAGAAGAGGTGGGGGAGTAGCAATACTGGTTAGGGAGCATATTACAGCGGTACAGAGGATAGACAATTTAGAAGGATCATGCAACGAGACTCTATAGGTAGAGCTCAGAAACAGGAAGGGCGCAGTCACTATGCTGGGGGTATACTACAGGCCTCCCAACAGCCCACGGGAAGTTGAGGAACGGATATGTAAGGAGATTCTGTACCGGTGCAGAAAAAATAGGGTTGTTGTAGTGGGAGACTTTAATTTCCCTTATATAGACTGGAATTCCCTCAGGGCTGGGGGTCCGGACGGGAAGGAATTTGTAAAAATGTGTCCAGGAAGGTTCTTTGGAACAATATGTTGATGGTCCAACTAGAGAGGGGGCTGTACTGGACCTAGTACTGGGGAATGAGCCCGGTCAGGTCATCAAAGTTTCAGTGGGGGAACATGTGGCGAACAGTGACCACAATTCTGTAAACGTTTGGATAGTAATGGAAAAAGATGAGTGTTGTCCTATGGGTAAGGTGCTGAATTGGGGGAAGGCTAACTGCAGCCAGATTAGGCAGGATTTGGTGGCTGTTGATTGGGAGAGGCTGTTCGAGGGTAAATCCACATAGAACATAGAAAAGCTACAGCACAAACAGGCCCTTCGGCCCACAAGTTGCGCCGAACATGTCCCTACCTACTAAGCTTACCTATAACCCTCTATCTTACTAACTTCCATGAACTTATCCAAAAGTCTCTTAAAAGACCCTATCGAATCCGCCTCCACCACCACTACCGGCAGCCGATTCCACGCACCCACCACCCTCTGAATGAAAAACTTACCCCTAACATCTCCTCTGTACCTACTCCCCAGCACCCTAAACCTGTGACCTCTTGTGGCAACCATTCCAGCCCTGGGTAAAAGCCTCTGAGAATCCACTCTATCAATACCTCTCAACATCTTATACACCTCTATCAGGTCACCTCTCATCCTTCGCCTCTCCAAGGAGAAAAGACCGAGCTCTTTCAACCTATCCTCATAAGGCATGCCATCTAATCCAGGCAACATCCTTGTAAATCTCCTCTGCACCCTTTCTATGGCTTCCGAATCCTTTCTGTAATGAGGCGACCAGAACTGGGCACAGTACTCCAGGTGGGGTCTGACCAGGGTCCTATACAGCTGCAGCATTATCTCCCGATTTCTAAACTCAATTCCTCTATTGATGAAGGCCAGTATTCCATACGCCCTCTTAATTACAGCCTCCACCTGCGACGCTGCTTTGAGTGTCCTATGAACCCGGACCCCAAGATCCTTCTGATCTTCCACACTGCCAAGCGTCTTACCCTTAATATTATATTCTTTCATCCTATTCGACCTGCCAAAATGGACCACCACACACTTATCTGGGTTGAAGTCCATCCGCCACTGGCATATGGGAGTCTTTTAAGGAGCAGTTGATAGAAGTGCAGGACAGGCATGTGCCTGTAAAAAGGAAGGACAGGAAAGGTAGTATTCGAGAGCCGTGGATAACCATAAGACCATAAGACATAGGAGCGGAAGTAAGGCCATTCGGCCCATCGAGTCCACTCCACCATTCAATCATGGTTGATTTCAACTCCATTTACCCGCTCTCTCCCCATAGCCCTTAATTCCTCGAATAACCAGAGAAATTGTGGGTCTAATCAAAAAGAAAAAAGAGACATACATAAGGTCCAGGCAGCTAAAAACAGATGAAGCACTGGAGAAATATAGAGAAAGTAGAAAATAACTCAAACAGGGAGTTAGAAGGGCAAAGAGGGGTCACGAAATGCCCTTGGCAGACAGGATTAAGGAGAATCCCAAGGCATTTTATACATACATTAGGAACAAGTGGGTTGTTAGGGAAAGAGTCGGACCTCTCAAGAACAAAGGAGGGGAAATTATGCTTAGAACCCAAGGAAGTAGGTGAGATCCTAAATGAATACTTTGCATCAGTATTCACAAAGGCGAGGGACACGTTGATTGGTAGTGTCTCAGAGGGATGTGTAGACCTGTTAGAACAAATCTCAATTACAAGGGAGGAAGTGTTAGGTGTTTTAGGAAGCATTAAGGTAGACTAATCCCCAGGGCCAGATGGCATCTGTCCTAGATTACTGAGAGAGACAAGAGATGAAATTGCTGGGCCTCTAACAGAAATCTTTGTTTCTTCATTGGACACAGGTGAGGTCCCAGAGGATTGGAGGATAGCAAATGTGGACCCGTTATTTAAGAAAGGTAGCAAGGATAACCCGGGTAATTGACGTCTGCGGTAGGGAAATTGTTGGAGAAGATTCTTAGAGATAGGATCTATACACATTTAGAACTGAATAATCTCATTAGCGATAGACAACATGGTTTTGTACGAGGGAGGTCATGCCTCACAAATTTGGTTGAGTTTTTTGAGGAGGTGACAAAAATGATTGATGAGGGAAGGGCCGTGATGTCGTCTACATGGATTTTAGTAAAGCATTTGACAAGGTCCCTCATGGCAGGCTGCTGCAAAAGGTTAAATCTCATGTTATCAAAGGTGAACTAGCTAGATGGGTACAGAACTGGCTTGGCCATAGAAGACAGAGGGTAGCAGTGGAGGGGTCTTTTTCTGATTGGAGGTCTGTGACTAGTGGTGTTCCGCAGGGCTCTGTACTGGGACCTCTGCTGTTTGAGATATATATAAATGATTTGGAAGAAGATGTAGCTGGTCTGATTAGTAAGTTTGCGGACGACACAAAGATTGCTGGAGTTGCGGATAGTGATGAACATTGTCAGAGAATACAGCAGGATATAGATAGGCTGGAAAATTGGGCGGAGAAATGGCAGATGGAATTTAATCCAGATAAATGCGAAGTGATGCATTTTGGTAGATCTAATGCAGGGGGGAGCTATACAATAAATGGCAGAACCATCAGGAGTATAGACACACAGAGGGATCTGGGTGTGCAAGTCCACAGATCCTTAAAGGTGGCAGCGCAGGGAGAAAAGGTGGTGAAGAAGGCACATGGCATGCTTGCCTTTATTGGACGGGGCATAGACTATAAAAGTTGGCATATGATGTTGCAGTTATATAGAACATTGGTTAGGCCGCATTTGGAATACTGCGTCCAGTTCTGGTCGCCACACTACCAGAAGGATGTGGAGGATTTGGAGAGAGTACAGAAAAGGTTTACCAGGATGTTGCCTGGTATGGAGGATATTAGCTATGAGGAGAGATTGAGTAAACTCGGGTTGTTCTCCCTGGAAAGACGGAGGGTGAGGGGCGACCTAATAGAAATTTATAAAATTATGAAGGGCATAGATAGGGTGAACAGTTGGAAGCTTTTTCCCAGGTCAGAAATGACAAACACAAGGGGTCACAAGTTCAAGGTTCAATACAGATATGCGGGGGACGTATTTTACACAGAGGGTGGTGGGGGCCTGGAATACACTACCAAGCAAGGTGATTGAGGCAGACACGCGAGGATCATTTAAGACTTATCTTGATAGCCACATGAACAGACTGGGAATAGAGGGATACAAACGGATGGATTGGTTAGGATTGGTCTAGTTAGGAACACATGAGCGGTGCAGGCTTGGAGGGCCGAAGGACCTGTTCCTGTGCTGTTTTGTTCTTTGAGAACACACACAATTCTTTACCTGTATACCACTCCACGGGCCTTTGTTCAAACATTACTAAAAGCTGCCAGTTAACTGGGAATGAGGAGCTGGAATCATTTCAAGCCGTTATATTTGTATTCTAAATACAAGCTGAACATTGAGCTGGCTTGCGGATTCACTCTCGGAGCTGTGACCTGAAGTTTCCTGTGTTAACCAAATATGGGAAGTTGTTTCCTTTGAGTTAGACCTGATGGCACCGAGCTTTATGGTTTCAGTGTGAACTATGTGCTATCTGAACCAAACATAATGGCGTCATTTACAAGTAATTTCATTGGCTGTTTGAGCAATGTGACCTGTTTCTGGTTCATAGAATCATAAAATCCCTACAGTGCAGAAGGAGGCTATTCAGCTCATTGAGTCTGCACCGACTCTCCAACAGAGCATTTTTTTCCCAGGCCCCATGTACTTACTCAACTAATCCCCTTAACCTACACATCTTTGGACATTAAGGGGTAATTTAGCATGGCCAATGCATCGAGCCTGAACATCTTTGGACTGTGGGAGGAAACTGGAGCACCCAGAGGAAACCCACGCAGACACGGGGAGAACGTGCAAACTCACACAGACAGTGACCCAAGCGGGGAATCGAACCCGGGTCCCTGGTGCTGTGAGGCAGCAGTGCTAACCACTGTGCCACCGTGCTGCCCTTGGTTACACCATTGGCTGGATGCCTGAGAAACTTCAGTCTTTCATCTTTAGCCTCCTTGTGACCTGCTTAGGGGTGAGCTGGTGTAAATCTCTGCCCACTAACATGGGCCTCACATGTCACACAGTAAAAGCTGGTCCGAAAGGACCCAGCCCCAGCAGGCAGGGCCACTGAGAGAGCAATGCTTGGAACAGATGAGCCTGAGACCTTGGCTCTCGAGAGCTTTAAACACCAGCTAGGCATCCTCAGGAAATTCAGCAGCAAAGATTATTTCAATGCACAGGCAATACATTGCCCGCACACTCCTCCACTATACCCCAGAAGCAGAGGAGGGGGCCCGGGGGGGGGCGAAGGGGCAACTGGGAGGAAAGGGTTGACTGGGAGATGGGATGACTAAGAGAGAGGTGATTGTACTGAGTTTGAGGGGTAATTGGGTGAGGGACAATGGTGTGGAGTGAGGTGGAGGGGTAACTGGGTGAGGGACAATGGAGTGGATTGAGGTGGAGGGGTAACTGGGTGAGGGGCAATGGATGGAGTGAATGGATTGAGGGGAAGCGTGAGGAGAAATGTGACTTGAGTAGATAAAAAGAGAAAATTCTGGAAATACTCCGCGAGTCTGGTAGCATCTGTGGGGAGAGAAACTGAGTTAATGTTTCAGATCACTGTCATTTCTGGGAGAAGTGGAGTTGTTAGCAATATTACTAACGGGACCAGACGTGTCTAAATGAAACGGGAATGGCAGAGTGAGACAAAACAGCCCCCTGAAAGACACACACTGAAACCAGGACAGAGAAAGGAACTCAATGGGGAAGGGGTTAGGACTGAAATTGTTGAACTCAGTGTTGAATGCGGAAGGCAGCAGATTGAAAGGTGAGTTCCTGATCCCCGAGTCTGCGGGGATTTTCCGGGGTGTAGAGGGGAGAGTGACTGGGAGGGGGAGGAGGGGGATGAAACTGGAGTGATTGTTTCTGAGGGGGAAAAGGGTTGCCCAGAAATGAGGAGATTGGGTGGGATGAATTGGAACTCTACTTCAAATTTGAGGTGGGTGATTTGACCTTGCCCGCATTGCACCCTTTCTTCCATTGCTTTGGCCCCTCACTCAGTCTGACTGCGTCCTTTTTATAACTCCCTGATCATTGTGGGTGACACGGTGGCACAGTGGTTAGCACTGCTGCCTCACAGCGCCAGGGACCCAAGTTCGATTTCCGGCTTGGGTGATTGTCTGTGTGGAGTTTGCACATTCTCCCTGTGCCTGCATGGGTTTCATCCGGGTGTTCCGGTTTCCTCCCACAGTCTAAAAGACATAGAAACATAGAATCCTAAAGTATAGGAGGTGGCCATTTGGCCCATCGAGTCTGCACCGACCACAATCCCACCCAGGCCCTATCCCTGTAACCCCACATATTCACCCCGCCAATCCCCCTAACACTAAGGGTCAATTTAGCATGGTCAATCCACCTAACCCACATACCTTTAGACTGTGGGAGGAAACCAGAGCACCCTGAGGAAACCCATGCAGACATGGGGAGAACTGGAAAACCCTGCGCAGACAGTGACCCAAGCCGGGAATCGACCCCGGGTCCCTGGCACTGGGAGGCAGCAGTGCGAACCACTCTGCCACCGTGCCACCTCTTTGTTTTGTACAATTTAACAAATCATGTTGGCAGCCAGCTCTAACAGGTTGTTGTTTATCAAAGTTGTTGATCAGGATCCATTTGCAGTAGTGAGGCTGTTCCCACACTCCTCCAACACCACTGTTGACACATAACCAACCAGGTTGCTCTTCCCATGTCTGCATGGGTTTCCTCCGGGTGCTCCGGTTTCCTCCCACACTCCAAAGATGTGCAGGTTAGGTGGAATAGCCATAATAAATGTGTGGGGTTCTGGCGATGGGGCAGAGGATGTGGAATGGGGGTCGGAGGGTGGGATGCTCGTTTGAAGAGTTGGTGCAGAGTCGATGGGCCAAATGGCCTCCTTTTGGAGCTGCTAACAGTGGTTAGCACTACTGGCTCAGTGCCAGGGACCCAGGTTCAATTCCAGCCTCGGGTCACTGTGTATGTGGAGTTTGCACATTCTCCTCATGTCTGCATGGGTTTCCTCCCACACTCCAAAGATGTGCTGGTTAGTTGCACTGTCCATGCTAAATTGCCCCTTAATGTCAGGGGGATTACGGAGATAGGGCCTGGGTGAGATTGTTATTGGTGCAGACTCAATGGGCTGAATGGCCTCTTTCTGCACTATAGGGATTCTATGATTCTATGATTATTTGACTCCCCCAGCATTGGAATACACAAGACTCAGTTTAAAAGGTCCAATGTAGATTTTACAAAGCTGGCTGTACAAATCCAGCTGGAAAGAGCCTGGTAAAGCAATTCCCTCTGTCAGCAATCCTTAAACATGATGCTGAACCAATCGGCCTGAAGCATAACTGACAGACAATAGAGTCATAGAATCCCAAATCCTCCAGATTATCAAATTACCATGGAGATAGGTGACAATTGCAACGACCTCTTTGCCACTCAGAGGTCAGATGCCTGTTGGCGAATAGAGATTGACCGTGATCTCCTGAGACCTCTTGATGAGTGTTGAAGTCAAGAACTCAACTGATAACCATGTTGAGACTACTGTTATTGCAGAACTAACACCCAGCTGCTAGAATGTGCTATAATGGTGGCTCAGTGCCACAGTGGTTAGCACTGCTGCCTCACGGTGCCAGGGACCAGGGTTCAATTCCCGGCTTGGGTGGAGTTTGCAAGTTCTCCCCATGTCTGCGTGGGTTTCCTCCAGGTGCTCCAATTTCTTCCGACAGTCTGAAAGGCTGGATTAGCTGTGCTAAATTCTCTCAGTGTACCCAAATAGGCACCGGAGTATGGCCACTAGGGGATTTTCACAGTAACTTTATTGCAGTGTTAATGTAAGCCTACTTGTGACACTAATAAATAAACTTTAAGCCAATCTGGACTGGATACCTTTGGAAAATAGTAACTCTAACACAGTGGGGGGCAGGGGAGGTGGTTTGTAACTATTCAGACGTATTGGCTGGCGAGATCCAAACATTTATCTGAAGGGAGTCCTGGAAACATCCCAACAGGGAAGACACTTGGATACACCCAGGCACACAGGATCCCAAAAGGTCCATTTAGATTTGCACATTGTGTGTCTGAGACAGGGTCTCAGTCAGCACCATGCCGACACTCTGTAGCACATGAGCAGTAATCGGGATAGTCCAATCATCACAGCTTAACTCCAGTGGTCAATTTTGAATCAGCTTACTTTCCAACATTGGTTTAGACTTCCCACAATTTCTGCAATCAGCCCAGAATCCACCTCCGCTGTCAGACCACACCTCAACTCCGCCGTCAGACCAAAGCCCAGCTCCAATGTCAGACCAAAGCCCAGCTCCACTGTCAGACCAAAGCCCAGCTCCACTGTCAGACCATGGCCCAATTCCGCTGTCAGACCAAAGCCCAGCTCCACTGTCAGATCAAAACCCAGCTTCACTGTCTGACCAAAGCCCAGCTCCGCTGTCAGACCACACCTCAACTCCGCTGTCAGACCAAAGCCCAGCCCCGCTGTCAGACCACACCTCAACTCCACTGTCAGACCAAAGCCCAGCTCCACAGTCAGACCGAAGCCCAGCTTCACTGTCAGACCGAAGTCCAGCTCCACTGTCAGACCAAAGCCCAGCATTTCTCTACACTGTGTTGGCTGGGTGAAGTGACATTTGAATTTTAAAATACTGTAAGGTTTCAGAGCATACTGGGCGGAGAGATGCCATGGTACTGGATTGAACAATACTGAAAGAACCACAAGGTATTGATCTTAGGTTCCTAAGTATTTACAAATCCACCCAACCTCACTCTCACCAGTTAACTGTTTGGGGTGGCTTGGTTCAGGAGTTCCTCTCAATATTTAATTAGCTCTGTAACAGACACGGATCAAAATCACTCACCCCGTTGCCAAGCTGAGTGTTCTCAGCTTAGACTGGCCACTGGCCAGGTAACCCAACCTGTGACATTTTCCACAGTAAAAAAAAAGGTGTGGATTACCTCCCAAGCATGGGATGTGATCTGTCTCACAGTTTGACAGGCCTTGGATATTGGGCTTGGGTGTGGCCTTCTGTCTTCCAATGGCTTCCTAAGCCCTTAAAAGGATAAAGTTAGGACGTTCAGTGACCGCTGTTGGCATTCTTCATTGTAAAAGTTGTAAAATTGTAAAATAAAGCCCACCAATGCCTTTCTCAGGAGGCTAAGAAAATTCTGCATGTCCACGACGACCAACCTTTACAGATGTACCATAGAAAGCATTCTTTCTGGTCGTATCACAGCTTGGTATGGCTCCTGCTCTGTCCAAGACCGCAAGAAACTACAAAGTGTCGCGAATGTAGCCCAATCCATCATGCAAACCAGCCTCCCATCCATTGACTCTGTCTACACTTCCCGTTGCCTCAGAAAAGCAGCCAGCATAATCAAAGACCCCACGCACCCTGGACACTCTCTCCTTCTTCCTTCGGGAAAAAGGATACAAAAGTCTGAGGTCAGAACAGCTTCTTCCCTGCTGCCGTCAGACTTTTGAATGGACCTACCTCGCACTAAGTTGATCTTCCCCTACACCCTGGCTATGACTGTAACACTACATTCTGCACTCTCTTGTTTCCTTCTCTATGAACGGTATGCTTTCTCTGTATAGCACGCAAGAAACAATACTTTTCACTGTATGTTAATACATCTGACAATAATAAATCAAATCAAATCAAAGTTGCAGGGATAAATGTGAGGTGGAGGAGACAGGTATGACACACTATATTACTCTGGTCCATTCAATCATTAATCTTTTCAATGCTGGTTTGATATGTTCTGTCGAGTTCCATTGTGGAGGGCTTTATAAATGAGGCGTGGGATTCTCCGGCCGTCCACGCCAGCGGTATTTGCCGCAGTGAACAGAGATTCGGTTGAGCACTAAATTCTTCGTCCTCGCTGGCAGCAGGGGCCGGGAGTGGAGAATTCCGGTTGAGAATTCTGAACCTGCCGTGTGGGCGCGCACTTGCTGAATTTCACACACCTTCAGTAAAGGAAGGAAAGTGTTCATGTGTAACAGAACAGATGTTTAAAAAATTGAAAGCAGTTTTTTTCTACAACTGTGATCATGAACTTTCACAGTGAATCAGGACTTTCAAACGGTGAAGCTATTGCTTTTGAAGTTTTGTTATTCATTTTACACGAAGGATTGGACCCTCTGTAACCAAACTGAAAGGTTTCTCCTGAGGTAAAGCTACAAATATTATCTCTGCAGGTCTGACAGCAACTGTGGAGAGAGAATAGAGATAATGTTTCTAGTCTGGATGACCCTTCGCCAATCTCTGACAAAGGGTTATCCAGACTCGAAATGTTGGCTCTGTTCTTTCTCCACAGATGCTGCCAGACCGGCTGAGATTTTCCAGCATTTTTCTGTTTTTGTTTCAGATTCCAGCATCCACAGTGTTTTGCATTTATGTAAATATTATCTGTGCTTTTTTCCCCCCGAACAAAACAGCACCTGTGATTCTCAGAATTGTAAGGAAATCACCAGCAAAGTCCCTCCAAAGTAGAGAGAAAATAAGGGGCAAAAAGGCAATTAAATCTCTTTGTTTTATACTTGGGAATTTTTCATGAAGATTCACTTTCTGTCTTTGCATCCATATTGTAAACACACCATTCCGGCATGATAAACATTTAACTCCCGTTGAGAATAATTTGATCTGAACATGTGAGAGGAGTTTCAAACCACCCACACCAAGCCTGAAGCATTTTAGTGTTTTTATTATTTTTATTATTATTTTCTGGAAGATGATTCAATTTTCCCAAAAGCTCTGGAAGAAGTTTGTTTTTGAGAATAGAGCGACCACTCCACTCCCCCACTCTAAAGGCCCACCAGCAGGGCAGTGTAGAATTCTGGGTGTTGGACTGCAAATACAGTCAATCCTCCTGAGTGTCACATGGTGAAAATAAAGACCCGGCAATCGCAGGTCTACAAAGCTGTCATGATCTCACACTCGTAACAATCCATGGAATTAGCCAGACATCACCGGGAAGATTAACCTCCTCTCACCTCAGTTCACAACCTAACATGAAAATATCCAGAATGTTTTGATGATATTGACAGTTTCCAGAGAGCTGCAACATTACACCTGCCGGAGACTGCAAATCTGTCAATTAATCCACCATGTAAATGCAGCATCCAACTATGAGACAAATTAAAAGTCAAACTAGACAAAATGGAGAAAACGATATATTTAGAAGGATTCACAAACACACTGATTAATGCAGTTCAATTACATGTGTCATAAGTTCATAAGATATAGGAGCAGAATCAGACCACTTGGCCCATCGAGTCTGCTTCGCCATTCGATCA
This sequence comes from Mustelus asterias, assembly GCF_964213995.1. NCBI lineage: Eukaryota > Metazoa > Chordata > Chondrichthyes > Carcharhiniformes > Triakidae > Mustelus > Mustelus asterias. The sequence continues at coordinate 18,108,841 of NC_135820.1, forward strand.
TGGCTGATATGCTCCTCATCCCTATTTTCCTGTCTTCTCCCCATAATCCACTACCAATTAAAAATCTGCCTAACTCCTCCTTAACTTTACTCACTGTCCCAGCACTTTGGGGTAGCGACTTCCACAGATTCACAACCCTTTGGGAGAAGTAGTTTCTCCTCAACTCTGTTTTCAATTTGCTATCCTTTATCTGAAGACTGTGACCTCTTCTCCTAGAATGCTCCACAAGAGGAAGCATCTGCTCCACGTCTACTTTATCCATACCTTTTATCATCCTGTATACCTCAAATTGATCTCCCCTCATTCTTCTAAATTGCAGAGTATCGGCCTAAATTGTTCAATCTCTCTTCATACGACAAACTCCTCGTCTCTGGAACCAATCTAGTGAACTTCCTCTGAACTGCCTCCAATGCCACTACATCCTTCCTCAAATAAGGGAACCAAAACTGTGCACAATACTCCAGGTGCGGCCTCACTAATGCCTTGGTTGGTTGCAACAATACTTCCTTACCTTTATATTCTATTCCTTTAGCTATAAATGCCAATGTTCTTTTTGCTTTCTTTAATATCTGCTGTTCCTGCATGTTAGTTTTCTGTGACTCATGAACGAGGGCCCCCAGATCCCTCTGCACCACAGCACCCCGAAGTCTCTCCCCATTTAGATAATAAGTCGCCTTCCCATTTTTCTGACCAAAATGCATGGAAAAGATTATTGAAAATATGCCTTGAATCACAACATCTAAACACAGATTTCAAATGTTGTCCTTACAAATTATCCACATTAGCCGAGCTAAATCCAAAATTTGGAAGTACAATTTTTTTCTCTAATTTGATGGTAAGCATGGTAACTAATCAGTACAAACATGTGGTGAATTCCCAAGAGCTTACTACATTTCTTTTCCTTTTTGGATTGTAAAAGACAGCAATCAAAGGATGGCCTGATCAACTTCAGCATGAACACGAGCACGTGAGACCATTCTGGCCTTCTTGGGCTGAGCCAGACATCTCCCACGGAATCATTTTCAAAGATATGCAAGTCATCATACCAGGAAAATGTTGTGACTTTATATTCTTTTACCGCTTCATCACTCACAAAAGGGCCGAGATTGATGAGAAGACTTATAAAGGAGACAGCTTATTGGCTGGATATGAACAATGACAATGAAGTTGTTGTCAAGAGATGTGAGTCATCTCAAGAGCGCATGCCAAGTCAGCACAAAGAACCACATGAAGTTCCTACCCATCCTCAGTCAAAATCACATCTGACCTCTTTCATGTTCTTGTCATTGACTTCATTGTCAGTGTTGACTACTTCACCAAGGATCCATCTCCAGGATTTCATTCCCTCCTTTCAATGTTCCTGTGCCCTGGATCACCATGTGCCTTCAAGCTTTGCCTTCCACGCAATCTGTCGGATATCCAGCTGTACAATTGCTCACTAAATTGAGCACAACTGTTGTGTACACTCTAAGTGCTATTTTCAGATTATCAGCTGATATTAGTACTGAACAAATCAGATCCCAGGGTGAAACCAACTCAATAAATCCTTATTTTTAATCTTTCTTTAGATATGTGGAAGGTGGCGACCGAACTATCTTTAAACTTGGAGCCTCTCCCACTGCTCCTCACTCTTGACTTCACTAATCAGGACCTTTTTTCTTCCAGATTCCTGTTCTTTATTCCCTTGACTTTGTAATCTTCCTGAAACTTTCTTCCGTCCCATTCCCTGGTTCCTGGGACCTTTCTGTTCTTTCGTTTTGGGCTTGTTCTTTTTAGCCTCCCTTCGTCACCTTTCAAACAATTCATGTGAAAAGCTCTTTGCTTCCAGATGACCTTCTTCCAACTGATTCAAACTGCTTTATGGACCCTTGGTTGATAAGCAACAGTAGTTTTTTAGGGTTATAAAAACCTCATTACAAACAGTTTAGTTAAGTATAAAACCCATAGACTTACAAGCAACTTTAAAAAATCTAACCAAAACCCAAGTGTTTTCTTAGCACCCAAATACAGAAAAACAAATTAATCTTACCTAAAGCTATAGATTATTCCTATAAGCATAAAACAAATATAAATTACTTAAAACTATCTTTAATAGTGTGCTTAGAAAGATTATTACAGATAACAATCCACAATTTGGGCAGAACGATGGCACAGTGGTTAGCACTGCTGCCTCACTACCTGGGTTCAACTGCTGCCTCACAACCTGGGTTCGATTCCCGGCTTGGGTCGCTGTCTATGTGGAGTCTGCACGTTCTCCCCATGTCTGCGTGGGTTTCCTCCGGGTGCTCCGGTTTCCTCCAACAGGGGGATGTGTGGGTTAGGTACATTGGCCATGATAAATTGCCCCTTAGTGTCCTGGAATGTGTAAATTAGAGGGATTAGCGGGGTAAATATGTGGGGTTACAGAGATAGGGCCTGAGTGGGATGTTGTCGGCGCAGACTCAATGAGCCGAATGGTTTCCTGCTGCACTGTAGAGATTCTATGGTTTCTAATTTATTGAAAAACCATTTTCAAGTTTGAAAAGTGGAACATCGATCACACCACTTTTTTCCTCATTACTCAAGCTCTAATGGCCCAGCTGAGCAAAAGATTCACATGATGAAATCCCTAATTTTCAAATGTTGACAGACCAAGTAAGATCTACATATTGCAATGTTACATCTGAAAGCAACAACTTTAACTACAACTATTCTGTCACTGACAGAGCTCATATTCAACAGACCAGTGTATACCAATCAATCTATTCTCACCCACTTTACTTCCTCATAAACTAGAGCAACTTATAAAACTGCAAGAGAAGTGACCAATATGCAAAATTTCACGTTGTTTATCCCACAGAAGATACATGTCAACCAGCCGATGTGACAAGTACCAAGGTCCTATGAAGTCATTACACACAAATGTGCAATGGGTAAGTCATAACTGAGGATAAATCAGAGGCATTCCATCTCCTCAACCACCATACAAACTTGCTGCATTCTGGGATAAGATTCCAAATGCATCAGGGAATAACATCCAAGAATGACAATCACATAGATCACGGTGAGCAAACCTCCAGACAAGGTCACCATCACGGTCTGTATGTATCAGTAGATTAACTCTACACTTTAGAGACTCTTAGATTCACCAATCCTATACACTTATGTAATGGTAACTAAACAGGACGATGCATTGTAAATAGTTGTATCTCTTTAGAATGGGGGAGAAGGATCTTTAAAAAGAAAGGGGGATGTTGCAATATGCCTTTAAGGGATATCAGCATGGCGTCACTAGAAGGAGAGTATGTTATGTCTTGTAATCCAGTCTTAGTTTCACTTTGGCCTGAGAGCAGAACACAGCAGACACCGCTCTGCTGCTGATGTTGTCAAGTTTTCTCCCTGGACCAGGGAGCGGCGCGGGCTAATTGTTCTTTGTTTCTCGTTTCAAGGCTTCATTCCATGATCATCTTGCTAGTGCCAGTACAGAGCGAGACTGCGGATAGTTGGGAACCTGTCTCGGGGGCAGGGAATTCAGATGGTGTTCGTAAAGCAGAAGTGGAAATGAATAGAGTTGGGAAGCATTTTCTGATCAGGGCCAGTGTGATCTCCTGGACTCGTTTCGATCGCCACAGGGGGTCGGAGAGGAATTTCCCAGATTTTTTTTTCCCCATATTGGCCCTGGGGTTTTCACTCTGGGTTTTCGCCTCTCCCTGGAGATCACATGGTCTGGAATGGGGGGGTGGGGGTGAGTTAATAGGTTGTGATGAACAAAGCATCGTAGCTGTGAGGGACAGCTCGGTGGATAGGATATTAGGATGTAGATAGGCTGGAAAATTGGGCGGGGATCCTGGATTCAGGATTCAATCCTGGACCGGGGCGCGGCGCGGGCTTGGAGGGCCGAAGGGCCTGTTCCTGTGCTGTATTGTTCTTTGTTCTTTGTATTAATCTTCTTGTGTGTCTAGGCACCATTGTATCATTTTATGACAGGCAGAGGCTGGGAATCCTGTGGCGAGTAACTCACCTCCTGACTCTCCAAAGCCTGCCCACCATCTACAAGGCACAAGTCAGAAGTGTAATAGAATAATCTCCACACGCCTGGATAGGTGCAGCTCCAACAACACTCAAGGAGCTTGATACCACCCAGGACAAAGCAGCCCACTTGATTGACACCCATCCACAAACATCCACTCCCTCCACACCAATGCACAGTGATAACAGTATGTGCCATCTACAAGATGCACTGTAACAACTCACGCAGGTTCCTTCAACAGCACCTTCAAAATCCGTGACCTCTACCATCTAGAAGGACAAGGGCAGTAGATACCTGGGAACAACGCCACCTGGAGATTCACCTCCATCTCTCACCATCCCGACTTGGAAATACATCACTATTCCTTCACTGAGTCACAGAAAGCAGTTGAGGCCAAAACGTTGAGTGATTTCAAGCAGAAATTAGATATAGCTTTTGGGGCTAAAGGGATCAAGGGATATGGGGGAGAAGGGGGATCAGAATATTGAATTTGATGATCAGCATAATCAAAATGAATGGCTGAGTAGGCTCGAAGGGCCGAATGGCCTACTCCTGCTTCTATTTTCTATGGTTCTATAGGTCAAAATCCTGGAATCCCTTCCTAACAGTTAGGGCATGTTAGTAGGGTGGTGAAAAAGGCATATGGGACGTTTGACTTTATCAATAAAGGCATCGATTACAAAAGCAGGGAAGTCATGTTGGAGTTGTATCGAACTTTGGTGAGGCCACAGCTGGAGTACCGTGTGCAGTTCTGGTCGTCACATTATAGGAAGGATGTGTTTGCACTGGAGGGGGTGCAGAGGAGATTCACCAGGACACTGCCTGGGTTGGAACATAGAACATAGAACAGTACAGCACAGAACAGGCCCTTCGGCCCACGATGTTGTGCCGAGCTTTATCTGAAACCAAGATCAAGCTATCCCACTCCCTATCATCCTGGTGTGCTCCATGTGCCTATCCAATAACCGCTTAAATGTTTCTAAAGTGTCTGACTCCACTATCACTGCAGGCAGTCCATTCCACACCCCAACCACTCTCTGCGTAAAGAACCTACCTCTGATATCCGTCCTGTATCTCCCACCATGAACCCTATAGTTATGCCCCCTTGTAATAGCTCCATCCACCCGAGGAAATAGTCTTTGAACGTTCACTCTATCTATCCCCTTCATCATTTTATACACAAAGTTATGTTTGTGTATAAAAGGAACATTTAAGTTATGAAGAGAGGTTGGGTAGGCTTGGATTGTTTTTGTTGGAGCAGAGAAGACTGAGAGGCGACCTGATCGAGGTGTGCATGAGGGACATGGACAGAGTGGATAAGGAGCAGTTGTTCCCCTTAGATGAAGGGTCAGTCACAAGGGGTCATAAGTTCAAGTTGAAGGGCAAGAAGTTCAGGGTGATGTGAGGAAAACCTTTCTCCCCAGAGGGTGGTTACGGTCTGGAATGCGTTGCCTGGGAAGGTGGTAGAGGTGGGTTGCCTCGCATCCTTTAAAAAGTACCTGGGTGAACACTCGGCACATCATAACATTCAGGGTTGTGGGTCAAGCACTGGGAAATGGGATTAGGTGGGAGTTCAGGTGTTTCTTGCATGTGGGTGCAGAAGACTTGATGGGCCAAAGGGCCTCTTCTATAACACCACTGTGGATGTACCTGCACCACATGAACTGCAGTGGTTCAAGTAGTCAGCTCACCCACCAGCTTCTGAAGAGCAATTAGGGATGGGCAGTGAATGCTGGCCCTGCATCCTGTTAACAATTTTTTAAAGAGGTGTTTGAAGATGTTCAGTGGTGGTGAAAGTATATAAATATAAACGGTATAAATGCAAAACTCTCTCCGATATACTTCAAAGATCCCCGTTCCCAATTCTGACAGAGCGGTTTTTCCCAACGTCCTGGCTAATATTTATACCGTAACCAATGTCATGATCTCATTGTTATTCCCGGATGCTTATTGGTGCAAAATGTCTGTGTCCTTTCAAACATTATAAACTGCATTTAAAATGTACGTAATTGGCATGAAAGTGCTTTGGGACATGCTCGGGCTGTGAAAGGTGCTAGACAAATGCAATTTCTTTCTCCCTCTTCAGGGAGTGGAGTTAGTTCTTTAATCAGCCAGTGTGAACTCAGTGCTAACGCTCTGGAATGCCTCGATGTATGTAAACAAATACATTTGACACTGAATTGAATCTGGCGGAAATTTCCTGTGTTATTAACAGCGGACAGGACATTTGTTTATTGGTGTCATCTTTCAAATCAAATCTCCTTAAAGCCATCAGCTTACATGATCAAGTTTCTTGGAATATGCGTAACCTTAACCAGTAACCCTACTGATGCCGATTTTGCTAGTGCTTTGGCCAGGTGGAGTCAGTCAGTATCAGAGAGGAGCACCCACGTTACAGTTATAATTTGTAAAATGGATTGCTCTTGTGTTGCATGATTTACGGTAAATGTAGTTTGCATGAACCCCAATAAAGTTCTTTTAGGCCAGATGACCTTAAAAAACCAGATTCAGGGCTCTGCGAGGTGACATTCTTGATAGTGTCACAAGTGGGCTTACATTAACACTGCAATGAAGTGACTGTGAAACCCTCCTCGTCGCCACACTCCAACGCCTGTTCGGGTAACACTGAGGGAGAATTTAGCATGGCCAATGCATATTAACCAGCACATCTTTCAGACTGGAGATACATTTCGAGATAGGTTTCAGGATTGTTTGCTAAATAACCATTACTGGGTTCTTTTAAGTTTAAATTTATTTATTAGTGTCACAAGTATGCACCTAACCAGCACGTCTTTCAGACGTTGGGAAGAAACTGGAGCACCCGGAGGAAACCCACGCAGACACGGGGAGAACATGCAGACTCCACACAGACAATGACCCGAGCCGGGAATCAAACCCGGGTCCCTGGCGCTGTGAGGCAGCAGTGCTAACCACTGTGCCACCGTGCCGCTTCTTTGGTGCCCAGCTCACTGCCAGGAGGATGTTTGGCAACCACCTAATGCCCGTCTTTCACTGGCCTGTCCGGGCAGTAACCAATGGAATGTGTGTGGTGATGCCAATGAAGCTTCATTATCATCCCTACCACCTCGCAGCAGTTTTCTCTCCTCCTCTCCTGAGACTGCTGACTCATATTTGGAGATCATTCCTCAACTCTTGGCCATCTCGCCCAATTTGTTTTGAGCCTAAACGGGAAGGCCCCTATGCTTACTGATTCTGCTGTCCCCAAACCACACTTGCCAGCATCGCATAGTCCCAACGAGCAATAAGGATCAGGAGAACCAGGCTCCCTCACTCTCCATCTCAGACCATTCATATCCAGAAACACATTCTCTGCAGACAAATACACGTTCAAGACTTATACTTTTTTTAGGCTGCGGGAGGGGGGTTGGGGAGATCAGATATCGGTGGTAGGAGCGGGGGGGGGGGGGGGGCGGTGCCTGGGGATGTCAGACATTGGGAGTGTGGGAGGAGTCCGAGGTCAGGTCAGGGGGGAACGTGGGTGGGGTTAGGATCGGGCCTGCGTGGTGGGGGATCATGTCGTGTGTGCGTGGGCAGGCAGTCAGGCCGGGGATGTCAGGTCGGGGTGAGAGCCTAGCCTATGGGGGTAGGGGAGGGATGAGGAGTCCCAGGTGGTGGGGAGAATCCCATGGGCGAGGGGGGGGAGGAGGGGGGTGGGGGGGCCAGGAGGGTTGGGAATACTAGGTGGGGCGGGGGGGGGGGGGGGGGCGGTGGTTAGCCAGGGGGCTGGGGAGTCCTCTCTGGGGCGTCGGGGGTGTGGGTACAGTCCTGAGGGAAGCCACAGGGGGATAGGTGGAGGAGAGAGTCTGGGCCTTTATAATCATTACCCAGACTTCAGAAGAAGTTTGAATTCTTCTCACGCTTTTCTGAGTAACTATTTGTGTAACTCTGGGGGAACCATGTCAGAACCATCCAAAGGGACAGATTTCCCCATCCTGCCCGCCACGGGAATTGTAGCGAGTGCGGGGAGGGGGTGGGGGGGGGAGGGGGGGTTGGGGTGGGGGTGGGGGGGGGGGATGGGGGGTGGAGGGGGGGGCGGGCGGACCATGTAAAAGTCCATTGACCTCGTGTGGGATGTTCCTGTTTTGGGGCAAGTGCAGCGTGAAACTCCCACCCAAAGTTTGTGATGTAAATTGCATTTTCAGATTTGCATTTACAGAGCAGGAAAACTGTTCTGGGGAAGTTCATGGTTATGGGCAATTGCCATGCTGTGAAGTTGTGGGAGGAATTCCCCAGGCCATCTTTGGGGACCCAGCCCCACCCCAGCTTGGGAAATACACCCCCACCCACCCCCACAGTGGGGAAATGGAATAATCACTTCACAAACAACAAGGTCCCACAAAGTGCTCCCAGATAAAGGTCCAGTTAATCAGTTTGTGCTCGAGGGATAAATGTTGACCCTTCCAGACAATCTGATTGGCACTTCCTTCTTGTGCTGCGCTTCTAGGGCAACACGGTGGCACAGTGGTTGGCACTGCTGCCTCACAGCGCCAGGGACCCGGGTTCAATTCCCAGCTTGGGTCACTGTCTGTGCGGAGTTTGCACTTTCTCCCTGTGTCTGTGTGAGTTTCCTCCAGGTGCTCCGGTTCCTCCTACAGTCCGAAAGACTCGGCACTTGGATCATAGAATCATAGAAACCCTACAGTGCAGAAGGAGGCCATTCGGCCCATCGAGTCTGCACCGACCACAATCCCACCCAGGCCCTACCCCCACATATTTACCCACTAATCCCTCTAACCTATGCATCCCACGACTCTAAGGGGCAATTTTTTTTTTTAACCTGGCCAATCAACCTAACCCGCACATCTTTGGACTTTGGATGGAAGTTAACAATTGGTATTAATCTGATTAGTAATAAAAAGAATTGTCCGGAGCCATAGAATATTTACAGTGCAGAAGGAGGCCATTCAGCCCATCGAATCTGCACCAACCCTCCCAGGCTCCATACCCTACACATTTACCCACTAATCCCCCCAACCTACACATCTTGGGACACTAAGGGCTTGATTTTACCATCGCATTTTGCCCGTTTTCAGGCGTGAAAACGCGGTAAAGTCGGGTGTGAGGCGAGTAGCACGATCCGGCCCGCCTCCGTGCCGTTTCCCCCTTTATCAAGGCCCAAAAATGGCCGCGATAGGGGCTGTGCCCGAAATGGGCGCAACGGCCATTTAAATGTATTTGCATGCATCTAAATTGACTCAATGGGCTGCACACCCAACTTTACCAGCACTTCCCCCTTTACCACGGTGTTCGCCCATCCAGAATCAGCACAAAACAGACATGCTCCATATAAGACCAATTCAAGTACTCCAACAGTGAGGGTTAGTGAGGAGGTAAATGCCTAGTGTCCAATGGCTCTCTGCTCGAGATCAGTTGTGGGGGGGGAAGCTGGGTCCACTGTCACTCTGTCTGTGATCGGCAGGGGGGGGGAAGCTGGGTCCACTGTCACTCTGTCTGTGATCAGTGGAGGGGGGGGGGGAAGCTGGGTCCACTGTCACTCTGTCTGTGATCAGTGGAGGGGGAAGGGGGTCCACTGTCACTCTGTCTGTGATCGGCAGGGGTGGGTAAGCTGGGTCCACTGTCACTCTGTCTGTGATCGGCAGGGGGGGGAAGCTGGGTCCACTGTCACTCTGTCTGTGATCGGCAGGGGTGGGTAAGCTGGGTCCACTGTCACTCTGTCTGTGATCGGCAGGGGGGGGAAGCTGGGTCCACTGTCACTCTGTCTGTGATCAGCAGGGGGGGGAAGCTGGGTCCACTGTCACTCTGTCTGTGATCGGCAGGGGGGGGAAGCTGAGTCCACTGTCACTCTGTCTGTGATCAGTGAGGGGGAAGGGGGTCCACTGTCACTCTGTCTGTGATCAGCAGGGGGGGAAGCTGGGTCCACTGTCACTCTGTCTGTGATCGGCAGGGGGGGGAAGCTGGGTCCACTGTCACTCTGTCTGTGATCGGCAGGGGTGGGTAAGCTGGGTCCACTGTCACTCTGTCTGTGATCGGCAGGGGTGGGTAAGCTGGGTCCACTGTCACTCTGTCTGTGATCGGCAGGGGGGGGAAGCTGGGTCCACTGTCACTCTGTCTGTGATCGGCAGGGGGGGGAAGCTGGGTCCACTGTCACTCTGTCTGTGATCAGTGGAGGGGGAAGGGGGTCCACTGTCACTCTGTCTGTGATCGACGGTGGCGGGGTGAAGCTGGGTCCACTGTCACTCTGCTTGAAATTGGTGCGGGGAGGGAGGGGCCCGTGATCAGTCTGGGTGGTGGAGGGGGTGGGAGGATACGGGGTCAGTAATGTGGGGATGGGGAAATGTCTGTGGGGGCCAGGGGGCTTCATTATCCAGCCCGGGAGGGATGTGGCAGGGGAGCAGTATTCTATCATTGGTTTCTGCACATGCGCAGTCGGAGGCGCCGATCGGAGCTGCAGGGTTTCGGGCGCATTAAGCCCCGCCCGCAGGTTTGTGCAGCGCGATTCGGAATCACTGACATTTTTTCAGGCAGAGTGCCTATGGGGACACCTGAGAACGGGTCTAAAAGTCAGATCTGAAACACTCCCAGTTCCAAGTCCGCCCAGCCCTTAGAATCAAAATGGTAAGATAGGGCCCTCAGGGTCAATTTAACATGGCCAATCCACCTAAACTGCACATTGTTTGGAGTTGGGAGAAAAAAGGAGTACCTGAAGGAAACCCACGCAGACACGGGGAGAATGTGCAGACACCACACAGTCACCTGAGGCTGGAATTGAGCACGGGTGAGGCAGCAATGCTAATCACTGTGCCACCATGCCACCCACACTCAGACTCTATCAGATATACGATATTCAGGGCACCACATCTCAGGAAGGGGATATTGAAGCTGTGGCAGCTCAGGTTCTCCAAGTTATTATTGCCAGGACTTAGAGGGTTCAATTATGAGGACAGTTTGTGCAAAGCTGCTCTTTATGAGAATTGCGGGGTGGTCTGGCTAGGGTTTTTATAGATTAGGGTGGAAATGATTTCCTCCAGTGAGGTAATTAAAGGACAAAGATGACATTGAGGGCGATTCTCCAACTTTGCCGATCCCAGAGACTAGAAATCGGTTTCGTGCCTGGTGCCTTCCTAACGGGATGAACCAGATTGCACCCAGAAAAAGCACGAGTCCAATTAGCATAGTTAACGCAGCATTTAAACATGCATAGCCCATTCGAATCACAGCGCACTGAAGTCTCCAACCTTTGGGCATGGCGTGAGAATGGAGGGAATCACTATTGGTCGCCACTAGCGACCCGGCGTGATGGTCATGCCAGAGGGGGCTCGGAGGCCATTGAAGCCCCTGGGTGGTCAGGGGCTTGGCAGGGTGGTGGGCACTACCAGACACCATGGCACTGCCAGTCATGTTCAAGCGGCAGTGGTAGTAGCAGTCGAAGCAGCCCCAGCTCTAACAGTAGCAGAGACTTGCACCAGCAGTAGTAGTGAGAGTCAAAGTAGATGCCGGAGTCGAGGGTCACACATCGGGTCGAAAACATAGAGTTATTGCAAATACAGATAAGGATCGTAAGTCATCAAAACCCAGTATCAAAGATTTAAAAGGATTTGGTGCTAAGAGTCTGAGTGGGAGCTATGACAGGTGGGGGGGAAGGGGGGGGTGGCTATACAGAGGTCCTGTAAGGGGTCAGGCAGATGGGATCCATCGGGATGGTCCTGACGTCAGTGACCCATGTCGGGGAGGGGGAATGGGGGAACATGCTGCCGATGTGGGGGGGGGGGGGGTCCCAAATCCCGTGGGGGAAAGGAGGGGGTCTCCCAGTGCACTGTGAGATCATGGAGGCCTTGTAATATGGCACCCGGGCACTCTGAATCGGACTCACCGGCATGCTTAGGCCCCGCCCTCTCCAGTACCAGTGTGATACTGCCAACTCACCAAAAGTGACCTTTTTAAAATTCATTTATGGGACATGGGCATTGCTGGTTGGCCAGTATTCATTGCCCATCTCTAGTTGCCTAGGGGCAGCTGAGAATCAACCACATTGCTGTGGCTTTGGAGTCACATGTAGACCAGACCAGGTAAGGATGGCAGATTTCCTTTCCTAAAGGGCATTAGTGAATCAGATGGGTTTTTCCAACAGTCAACAATGGTTTCATGGCTATCAGTAGATTCTTAATTCCAGATATTTTTTATTGAATTCAAATTCCACCATCTGCTGTGTTGGGATTCAAACCCGGGTCCCCAGAACATTAGCCGAGTTTCTAGATTAGTAGTCTGGCGATAATACCACGAGGCCAATGCCTCACCACTGAGTGTGGGACGATCGCCATGTGGAGAGACCAGTGCATTATTCTCATTGTTAGTGTTTTTTGCTCCCCCACAGGAAGAGAACAGTCTTGCCTGGTGATTGTCGAGCGGTGTTCATTCATCCATTGTCGTAGCGTCTGCATGGTTTCCCCAATGTACCATGCCTCGGGACATCCTTTCCTGCAGCGTATCAGGTAGACAATGTTGGCCGAGTTGCAAGAGTAGGTACCCTGTACCTGGTAGATGGTGTTCTCACGTGAGATGACGACATCCGTGTCGATGATCCGGCATGTCTTGCAGAGGTTGCTGTGGCAGGGTTGTGTGGTGTCGTGGTCACTGTTCTCCTGAAGGCTGGGTAGTTTGCTGCGGACAATGGTCTGTTTGAGGTTGCGTGGTTGTTTGAAGGCTACGACAACGGATGAATGAACACCGCTCGACAATCACCAGGCAAGACTGTTCTCTTCCTGTGGGGGAGCACTTCAGCAGTCACGGGCATTCAGCCTTGGATCTTCAGGTAAGCGTTCTCCAAGGCAGCCTTCACGACACACGACAGCGCAGAGTCGCTGAGCAGAAACTGATAGCGAAGTTCCGCACACATGAGGACGGCCTAAACCGGGATGTTGGATTTATGTCACATTATCAGTAACCCCCACAGCTTGCCTCCTGGACTTGCGGGCTGCTCTGTCTGGAGACAATACACATCTCTTCAACCTGTGTTTAATGCTCCCTCCACCCACATTATCTGTACCTTTAAGACCTGGCTGGTTGTAGGGATTCGCATTCTAATCAGTATTCTGTAACTTGATTTCTGTGATTCTGTGCACTGTTTGAGAGCACATTTCCACTCCATCTGCCGAAGGAGCAGCGCTCTGAAAGCTTATGGTATTTGCCACCAAACAAACCTGTTGGACTTTAACCTGTTGTTGTGAGACTTCTTGCTGATTTTTTTTTCACCCAGAGGGTGGTGGCGGTCTGGATCTCACTGCCTGAAAGGCTACTGGAGGCAGAAACCCACAACTCATTTATAAAAGGAGTCTGGATATGTACACGAGGTGCTTGCGGGGCCACAGACTGCAAAGTGGGATTAAGCTGGGGAGCTTGCAATTTCCCAGCCGGAACTGACACGACAGGCCGAGTGGCCTTTTTCCACACTGTAAACTTCCGAGGATTTGACACAAGTCGCCTGTCATCAGCAGAGAAAGGTAAAAGGAATCCAAAACCTCATCTCACAACTGAGGCGGGAGGGAAGACAACTAACATGCAGCACCCCCCACCACCCCCCCCACCCAACAACCTTCACAGAACCAGGCCATGGTACCTCATTGTAGCCAGTTACTATGACGACAGCAGGTTCATCGAAGAGGACAAATTAAAGTTTTTTTTTCTGCTGGAGCCAGAGTCCTGAGTGACAGTGAAACCAGGACATTCATAAACAAGTGGGTTAAGGCGGACCATGAGGAACTTGGTGCTAATGAAATTTTTAACCTGGTACTCCTGCAGGGCAGCACAACCTGCATCCGCATGTGAGTGCGAGGTACAATAAAAACAAGGCTTATGCTGGCATGCCATGATTCCAACATTGACAGATTTCAGTTGCGACCAAGGGCTTGTAGGGGTACTTCAGACATTCAGATATAGCCCAGTGTTTATATAAAATGTGGTATGACCTGCTCTGCAAATTTGATTTCATTTGATTTATTATTGCCACACGTATTGGGATACAGTGAAAAGTATTTTTTTAAGTTTATTTATTAGTGTCGCAAGTAGGTTTACATTAACACTGCAATGAAGTTACTGTGAAAATCTCCTAGTCGCCACACTCCTGCACCTGTTCGGATATGGAGATGCCGGCGTTGGACTGGGGTGAACACAGTACGAGTTTTAACAACTCTTACCCTGTTCGGATACACAGAGGGAGAATTTAGAATGGCCAATGCACCTAACCAGCACGTCTTTTGGACTGTGGGAGGAAACCGGAGCACCCGGAGGAAACCCACGCAGACACGGGGAGAACGTTAAAAACTCCATACAGACTGCGACCCAAGCTAGGAATCAAACCCGGGTCCCTGGCACTGAGGCAGCAGTGCTAACCACTGTGCCGTTTCTTGTCAGCCAAAAGACAAAGCAGACCATTCATAGAGCACATAGGGGAGAAGGAAAGGGGAGGGTGCAGAATATGCTGTTGCAGTTACAGATAGGGTGTAGAGAAAGATCAGCTTAACATAAAGTAGGTCCATTTAAAAGTCTGATGGCAGCAGAGAAGAAGCTGTTCTTGAGTTGGTGATCTCAGACTTTTGTATCTTTTTTCTGATGGAAGAAGGTGGAAGACAACCTGTCCGGGGTGCTTGGGGTCCTTGGTTACGCTGGCTGCTTTTCCGAGGCAGTGGGAAGTGTAGACAGAGTCAATGGATGGGAGGCTGGTTTGAGTGTTCGACTGGGCTACGTTCACAACCCCTTTGTAGTTTCTTGCGGTCTTGGTCAGAGCAGGTGCCATGCTAAGCTGTAATGTCTTGGGAAGTTTGAAAGGAAAAAAAACTTGCCTTGTAAAAAAAAAAGCCATCTTAGCGTGAGCAAGAGACAAAATCACAGAACAACCAAGTTTTCATCCGACATCTATGTTCCTTTATTACAAACATTGAAAATATTTTTTCTGAGTACCTGCAGCACAGGTTGACCGGAATGCCATTATATATAATTGTCACTCTGGAGCCTAAAATCCTTTTGCCTTTTTTTAAAAACTTTTTTTTTTAAAAAAAAAGGTTATTTAAAAATTCCATTTATAACTTAAAACTTCTCATTCCTTTCAGCTGGGTAGAAACGTTTGGTATCCAAATCTATCGAGACATCTAGTCAGTTTGCTCCTCTACACAGCAGGAGTTTTTACAATGAGGAAGTTCGAATACCATCCAGGAATGGTATCGGATAGAACATGAGATGAATACTGCATCATTAAATTGATAAAAATTACTGTCCTGTTCATATACAATAGCTTTCTAAAAAAAAAAGCTCTATTTTAAAAAATATATACCCAAGTTGAGATGTTCTTAAGATTAATTACAAAATTAGGAAAATAGAACAGTGTTCTGACTACAGATATATTGCTTCCCTTCCAAAGTCTTTTTTTTTTGCATATCGAAATTAATTAGCAACCTAGTAATTTATAATCTACTTACAATAATTTATACATTTGTAGCTGAAGAACTATTTTTTTTCTCTTTCCCCAGTTGCGATTCACAGCTCATCGCAATAAATATTAAAAAGTAGTCACAATTTTTTATCCTCTGTAAGGCTTTGATAAATAATAGGTTTCTATACAACAAAAATAGCGTTTTTTGTGTGTGTTCTTTCGTTTCGCTGCATCGTTTTGGTTGCAGCTCGTACCTTACACTAAACAGTCTGCCATTCTTCATTGCAAGAGGTGGCAATAAGGAGAGAATAAGTAATTGGGGGAGGAAAAGGGGGGCATTGAGAGGGTGAGGAAGGCAGAGAGAGAGAGAGAGAGAGAGTTGTCTGCTTTCCTGGTTTGTGAGTAATGTTCAGTTTGTGATTGGAGGTACTTCTGTCGAGAAGGTAAACAGAAAGAGATGACTGGTCTTCAAGGAGCCCAGGCCCTGGTGGGTCCTGTTGCCCTCATTAATACTTCAAAACAACTATCCATCTTCACCCGTTCAATGAGATCTGACAGGAATATCCCATTCATCACTTGTGTGTCTTTTTGCACCTTGGAATAACAGTCCCCAAGTGGATGATATGAAGTTCCTTGATCAGTTAATCCTCCTTCTTCCCTCCCTCCATTTCCTTCACTGCATCCGGTCAGGTTGCAGTGGCTGAGGAGGATACTGTACAAAGGCGGCCGTGGCAGCACCAGCAGGGCTCCCGCCCACCAGAGGCTGCTGAAGGGTGGAATAGCCAAATCCCAGGTAGCTGGCGGCGGGAGAGGCAGCGTATGGGTACTGATCGTAGGTGGCGTACTGAGCATAGGTGGCAGAAGTAGTATAGTCAATGAAAGGGGAGGTCACCGACTGTAGCTGTGTTGGAAGGACAACTCCGGGCTGCACAATGGCCTGTGGGTATAGGTACTGCGCAGTCAGCCTGCAAAAAACAGAGGGGAACACATTAGGAAACATCCCTACGAGGCAACAGGACAACAGACAAAAAGAAATAGGATTCCCATCACACCTTTCACAACTTCGGTCTGTCACCAATTGCATTCAAAGTATCTCATTGGCTGGAAAGTGTAGTTGCTGTTTAGGAAATGCAGCAGCAAACACATACACAGCAAGATCCCACAAACAGCAGTGTGACCGGGAGCAATCTGGATATTTTGAGGGATCAATATTGATCAGGACGCACTGGTGAAGAGTCCCCATCTTCCCGCTTCAGAATAATATCCATAGAATCCTTACAGTGGAGGAGGAGGCCATTCAGCCCATCGAGTCTGCACCAACAACAATCCCATCCAGGCCCTATCCCCATAACCCCACATAATCCCCCTGACACTAAGGGGCAATTTATCATGGCCAATCAACCTAACCCGCACATCTTTGGACTGTGGGAGGAAACCAGAGCACCTGGAGGAAACCCACGCAGACACGGGGAGAATGTGCAGACTCCACACAGACAGTGACCCGAGACCGGAATCGAACCTGGGTCCCTGGCGCTGTTGCAGTGGGATCTTTTCTATCTAGCTGAGTGGGCAGACAGGGTTTAGGATGAACGCCACGTCCAACTCTACCAGCCTAGAATTTGTGCTCAAGTCTCTGGAATGGGGCTCGGACCCATGGCCTTCAGAGTCAGAGGAGAGACAAAAACCACAGGGGACATCCGGGGAAAGGAAATTAGGATAGGCTTTCAAGGATGGCAAGTGTCAATTGCTTGCCATCCCGACAGTTGGCACTTCACATGCAGCCACCAACTCTCAAACTCCCACTGCCATTTAACACACTTGAACATTGATTGGCAGTTAGGCCATGGCAGCAAGTCTCGCCCATGAGAGCTGTCGGCCAATCAGGTTGGCTGACAGCTCTTCCACCTGGCCAGGCGCAGCACTGTAGTGGGCAGAAGTGGCACTGCAACGCTCTGCCTGCAAGTAAGGTCCCGGGACCTTTGAAAAGGTAAATCCTGGGGCAGGAGTGAAGCCATCGTAAATGGGTGGGGTTACGGGAAGGAAGAGGGCCTGGGTAAGATGCTCTGTCAGAGAGTCGGTGCAGTCTCGATGGGCTGAATGGCCTCTTTCTGCACTGTAGGGATTCTATGAGATTCTATTCTATGATGATGAGATCCAACAAACAGCAATAATATTCTAGCGATGTTGGGAGAAGGATAAACATTAAGTAGCATCATAGAATCTTTCACATCCACCCGAGAGGGTGCAATTTAATATTTAATCTGAAAGACAGCATCGCAGATAGTGCGGCATTCCCTCAGTGTTGCCTTGCAGTGTCAGCCTAGGCTCAGGCCAAAGTGGGCCTTTCAGCTCGAAAGACAGAAGACCCCCATAGTGAGTCATTGTGGGGGGGAGGAGGTGGGGGTTGGGGTTATTAGGTCAGCTTGAGGAGGGAGATGAGGAGATTGAGAGGAGGAAAGAGATTGGCAGTGAGAGGGAGGAGAGTGGGAGAGCGCACAGGGTGAGGGAATGATTGGGAGGGCAGGAGATCAGGAGGACATTGGCAACAGACACCAGGGCTGTTGGAGAGCTGGGACAGACTTTACAATCAGATTCACATTCGTCAAAAACCTCCCTTTCCATTGGCGGCTGGGCCTTCAGCGATTATTTTCAAATACACCGGTTAGGCCGCAGGGTTACCGGGTTATCCTAAACACGGCCAAACTTCCTTCCATTGAAGTGCTCTTGTGAAGGAACTCAGAGGGGCAAAACAATCCCCCCCCCTCAAAGTAATTCTGGTGCTCGGGGCCTGCTGAAAGATTGTTAGTTACTGCCCGGGCCAAGTGGGCAATGTATTCACAGAACATGTTTCTCGGTGATGGGCAGCTTGCCCATTTACAAAACTGCCCTAAGATCGAATCAGACGAGCTTTGGCTTTTGATGCAGGTGTTGGAAATCCCCATAAAGTCCTGACCAAGAATTAGCCATTTGCCCAATCAATCCCAGTCCATCAGTTCGGGGCACCTCTCTCTCTCACGTGTATTTATAATGCCCGATTGTCGCACTCATACCCTTGCCCGCCTCAAACTTACACACCCCACAGTTCAGAGTGAGCAAAGGTCACAGAGAGAGCTACAATAAGGTAGTGCCAATACTGCAACAGGTACTCACTTTGAACATGGCCCCCCTCTCCCTCTCCTTTTGGGAAGGGGACTGCAGAATTAACAACAATACATTCCCACTCATGGGCACCACAGGGCAAAGAGCACCCACTGTCGAGAGCACCCAGTGCCCAGAGAAAACTTTGTACTTTCATGGTAGTACGGTGGCACAGTGGTTAGCACTGCTTCCTCACAGCGTCAGGGACCTGGATTTGATTCTGGCTTTGGGCGACTATCTGTGTGGAGTCTGCACGTTCTCCCTGTGTCTGCGTGGGTTTCCACCGGGTGCTCCGATTTCCTCCCACACCCAAGATGTGCAGGTTAGGTTGATTGGCCATGCAAAATTGCCCCCGAGTGTCGCAAGGTGTGTAGGTTAGGGGGATTAGTGGGGTAAATCCATCGACTTCAGGAAGCATAGTGGAGAATATGCTCCTGTCTACATCAATGGGGACGAAGTAGAAATGGTCGAGAGTTTCAAGTTTCTAGTGCCCAGATCACCAACAACCTGTCCTAGTGCCTCCACGCTGATGCTATAGTTGGGAAAGCCCACCAACGCCTTTGCTTTCTCAGGAGTCTAAGGAAATTCGGCATGTCCGCTATGACTCTCACCAATTTTTACAGATGCACCATAGAAAGCATTCTTTCTGGTTGTATCACAGCTTGGTATGGCTTCTGCTCTGCCCAAGATCGCAAGAAACTACAGACGGGTTATGAACGTAACCCAATCCATCACGCAAACCAGCCTCCCATCCATTGACTCTGTCTACACTTCCGGCTGCCTCGGCAAAGCAGCCAGCATAATCAAGGACCCCACGCAGCCAGAACATTCTCTCTTCCACCTTCTTCCGTCAGGAAAAAGATACAAAAGTCTGAGGTCATGTACCAAACGACTCAAGAACGGCTTCTTCCCTGTTGTCTGAATGGACTTACTCATTAAGTTGATCTTTCTCCACACCCTAGCTATGACTGTAACACTACATTCTGCACTCTCTCCTTTCCTTTTCTATGAACGGTATGCCTTGCCTGTATAGGGTGCAAGAAACAATACTTTTCACTGTAATACATGTGACAATGATAAATCAAATCAAAACCAAACCCGCTACCACCAGCCTAAAAATTGAGAAAAGACCTTTAAATGGTCATTAAATGGCTACTGTGGGACCTTAATAGGCAAATTAGTGGGGTTCCAACCCTCACCCACCCCCGTCAACCCTCCACTCCTCCCCCCCAACACCCCTCAACCCCCCCTGCACCCCCCCATCAACCCTCCACTCCTCCCCCCCAACCCAACACCCCTCAACCCCTCACTCCCCCCCCCCCCCCCCCCCCCCCCAAGGCCCTGACTGCCCAAGCATGAAATTGGGTCAGGATTTGAATGGGTGGGTACCTGGGGGATTCTGTCCATTCAATCTTATGCTGCCCACTCACCTCAGAACCCACCTTGCTGGGGGGAGGGGGGAGTAAAACTCTGCGAAAAGTTTACTCATTTTCCCAAAAATGACGACCCTCCAGCTGGGTAGATGTTAACTGGAACGTCACTTACACCGGGCCTGTGCACTTTCATTCTAGGGAAATCTCTTCAAGCACAAAAAGCTGGTCTCATTGAGTGACCCGACTCCAGTTCAATTCTCTCTCTGCTGAAGCCCAGCTAACTGTCGCTTGCACCTGCTGTTAATCACTTGGCAATTCCTTCCACAATTCCTTTCCACTCTGGTGAAATAATTCACTCAACTTCCTTTTTCGTAGGCCTCAACTTCCTCATCCCCCCGCCCTCTGTACTCTAGTATATATAAAGTATTCTAGGTGGAGGGGATTTTACAGCGAGACTGGAAATTCTCGCTTGAGGACAGCAGACATTTCCGTTGTCCACCCCTCGCCCGCTCCGATTCCATGGTGGGTGAGGCGGTAGAATTCCAGCGTTTAACTTGCACGGAATCGAATGTCACTTGTAGACAATTCAGACTCCTCCTATCTGCAGGCGATAGCACTGCAATGGAGCAACAGGCGAATCAGTCAGTTTAAAGCCTATTTAATTGTGTCACAAGTAGGCTTACATTAACACTGCAATGAAGTTACTGTGAAAATCTCCTCGTCGCCACGCTCCGGCGCCTGTTCGGGTACACTGAGGGAGAATTTAGCATGGCCAATACACCTAACCAGCACATCTTTCAGACTGTGGGAGGAAACCGGAGCACCCGGAGGAAATCCACGCAGACACAGGGAGAACGTGCAGACTCCGCACAGTGACCCAAGCTGGGAATCGAACCTGGGTCACCGTGAGGCAGCAGTATTAGCCACTGTGCCACCGAGCCGCCTAAGGGGAACATGGGATGGACAATAAATGCTGGTCTATAAAAGCGATGCTTACGTCCTGTAAAATGAATTTTTAAAAAGTTCAACGACTAAATGTATGATGCACCTGCTGCCACCATGCCGGCGGCAGAGAGAGTGAACGATTGAGGTGGGGGATGAGGTGCCAGTTAAAAAGGCTGTTTCGTTCTGGATGTTGAGGTGACTATTGCTGGCAAGTCCAGTATTGGCTGCCCTGAATTACCTTCAATGTCTTGGTCAATCCCAGGATGTGGCTAGTGAGGGATTCAGTGCTGATAACATGGTGGAATGTCAAGGGGAGATGGTCAATGGAGCCTGGCACTTGTGTGGAGCAAACTTTACTTGCCAGTTATCAGCCCAAACTTGGATGTTGTTCAGGTCTTGCTGCTTATGGACACAAGCTACTTCAGAATCTGAAATGGTGCTGAACATTGTTCAGTCATCAATAAACATCCACACTTCAGATCTTATCATGGAAGGAAGGACCATCCCAGGACTGTCTGGCCTAGGACACTGCCCCGAGGAACACCTGCGGTGATATCTTGGAACTGAAATCATAGGCCGGAACTCTATCACCTTGCCCGCCCAGAATCGGAGCAGGCGAGGAGGGTCTGACAATGGAAACCTCCGTTGACCTCGGGCAGGAATTTCTGGTTTCGAGCGGGGCTGTAAAATCTCACCCATAGAGTTATAGAGATTTCCAGCATGGAAACAGGCCCTTCAGCCCAACTCGAGATAGAGATATCCAGCACGGAAACAGGCCCTTCGGCCCAACTTGTCCATGTCGAACAGGTTTCCTAAACTGAACTAGTCCCATTTGCCTGTGTTTGGCCCAAATCCCTCTCAACCTTTCCCATCCATGTACCTGTCCAAACGTCTGTTAAATGCTGCAATTGTACCTGCTTCTACCTCCTCCTCTGGCAGTTCATTCCTTACACACACCACCCTTTTAAATCTTTCCCCTCTCACCTTCAATCTTTGCCCTCTAGTTTTGGACTCCCCTATCTTGGGGAAAAGACCTTGGCTATTCACCTTATCTGGGCGGCACAGTGGTTAGCACTGCTGCCTCACAGCGCCAGGGACCTGGGTTCAATTGCTGGCTTGGGTCACTGTCTGCGCGGAGTCTGCACGTTCTCCCTGTGTCTGCATGGGTTTCCTCCGGGTGCGCCGGTTTCCTCCCATATTCTGAAAGCCGTGCTGGTTGACCCGAACAGGCGCCGGAGTGTGGCGATTAGGAGAATTTCACACTAACTTCATTGCAGTGTTAATGTGAGGCTGACTTGTGACGAATAAATAAACTTTAAAAATTTTTTTATCTCTGCCCCTCATGATTTTATAATCCTCTAAAAGATCACCCCTCATCCTCCTACGCTCCAGGGAATAACATTCTAGCATATCCAGCCTCTCCTTATAATTCAAATATTCCAGTCCTGGTAACATCGACCACCAACAACCACAACCTCACTGTCCTGACAATCTGGCAGGAACTCTCTCTGTTCTTGTATCACAGTAAGAAGGCTCACAACACCAGGTTAAAGTCCAACAGGTTTATTTGGTAGCACGAGCTTTCAGAGCGCTGCCCCTTCATCAGGTGAGTGGCCACTAGTCCACTCACTAGGCTCACTCACCTGATGAAGGAGCAGTGCTCCGAAAGCTCATGCTACCAAATAAACCTGTTGGACTTTAACCTGGTGTTGTGAGACTTCTTATTGTGCTTACCCCAGTCCAACACCGGCATCTCCACATCCTTGTATCATGAGGTACATTTCAGCATAACAAACTCCATTTTCACACTGGGAGGTCATTAGCCTGATTGGCAGGGAGTTAATTCCATGCTGAGGTGGCACAGGGGAGGTCATTACTGCACTCTCACTGAATTCAAGTATCCTGCTGATGTCGAAGCAGCATTCGGAGAGAGGATCTCTGCTCTCCATTCCTGCTGGAGAATTCACCTCAAACCCATCAGCACCTGATCAGCCTCTGCAATTCTAGCAGTGAGTCAGGGAACATGAACTGCCAGCAGAGCTGAGAATTGGAGCATCCTACAGAGAGTGCAGAGGGAGAGGGGCTCTGCGAAAGACCTTTCCAATTAATGCATCTGTCCTACTCTTTCAGGATGTGGAGATGCCGGCGTTGAACTGGGGTAAATACAGTAAGAGTTTTAACAACACCAGGTTAAAGTCCAAACCTGTTGGACTTTAACCTGCTGTTGTAAAAACTCCTACTCTTTCACGACAGCCCTGAAAATATTCCGTATTTAATTATTTATCAGATCACCTTTAGAAAGTCACTCATTGAACCCACTTCCATCACACCAGGTCACTAATCCCAGATCATAACAACTACACACAGATAAATACACAGAGACAATCAATATTGTACCCCAGTGTTATACAGTGACACTCTATCCATCAATACTGTACCCCAGTGTTATACAGCGACACTCTATCCATCAATACTGTACCCCAGTATTATATAGTGACACCCTATCCATCCTGTACCCCAGTGTTATACAGCGACACTCCATTCATCAATATCGTATCCCAGCGTTATACTGTAACATCCTTTACAAAAATACTGTACCCCAGCGTTATACTGTAACACCCTACCCATCAATAATGTTCTCGTGTTACACAGCGACACCCTATCCATCAATACTGTACCCCAGCGTTATACTGTAACACCCTACCCATCAATACTGTACTCATGTTATACAGCGACACCCTATCCATCAATACTGTACCCCAGCGTTATACTGTAACACCCTACCCATCAATAATGTTCTCGTGTTACACAGTGACACCCTATCCATCAATACTGTACCCCAGCGTTATACAGCGACACTATCAATGCTGTACCCCAGTGTTATACAGCAACATTATCAATGCTGTACCCCAGTGTTATAGTGACACTATCCATCAATACTGTACCCCAGTGTTATACTGTAGCACCATACCAAACAATACTGTACTCGTGTTATACTGTAACATCCTTTGCAAAAATAACGTACCCCACTGTTACACAGCAACACTCTATCCATCAGTATTGTACCCCAGTGTTATACAGTGACACTATCCATCAATACTGTACCCCAGTGTTATACGGCGACACTCTGTCCATCAATACTGTATCCCAGTGTTATACAGCGACACTCTGTCCATCAATACTGTATCCCAGTGTTATACAGCGACACTCTGTCCATCAATACTGTATCCCAGTGTTATACAGCGACACTCTGTCCATCAATACTGTATCCCAGTGTTATACAGCGACACTCTGTCCATCAATACTGTATCCCAGTGTTATACAGCGACACTCTGTCCATCAATACTGTATCCCAGTGTTATACAGCGACACTCTGTCCATCAATACTGTATCCCAGTGTTATACGGCGACACTCTGTCCATCAATACTGTATCCCAGTGTTATACAGCGACACTCTGTCCATCAATACTGTATCCCAGTGTTATACAGCGACACTCTGTCCATCAATACTGTATCCCAGTGTTATACAGCGACACTCTGTCCATCAATACTGTATCCCAGTGTTATACGGCGACACTCTGTCCATCAATACTGTATCCCAGTGTTATACAGCGACACTCTGTCCATCAATACTGTATCCCAGTGTTATACGGCGACACTCTGTCCATCAATACTGTATCCCAGTGTTATACAGCAACACTCTGTCCATCAATACTGTATCCCAGTGTTATACGGCGACACTCTGTCCATCAATACTGTATCCCAGTGTTATACAGCGACACTCTGTCCATCAATACTGTATCCCAGTGTTATACAGCGACACTCTGTCCATCAATACTGTATCCCAGTGTTATGAAGTGACAGACTTATCCGCACTAATGCTGAACTCCAGCGTGCTCCAGTGACCGAGTAATATCCACCAGTATTGTACACAGTGATATACACAGATAGACAGGGCTCCACCCCAGTGTTATGCAGTGACCAACCTGTATCTACCATTTCTGTATTCCACTGTTAAACAATGGCAAACCTGGCCCTACCAGTACTGTGCCCCAGTGTTATGCAGTGACAGATCTGTACCCACCACTACTGTATCCCAGAGTTGTACAATGACAAACCTGTCTCCATCTGTACCGTATCCCAGAGTTATACACTGACAAACCTGACCCACCAGTGCTATATCCGAGTGTTATACACTAACAGACCTGTACCCACTAGTAATGTATCGCAATGTTATAACACTGACAGACCTGTACCCACCAGTACTATATCCCAGTTATAGGTCTGTCGGTGTGTCTCCACAAGTACTGAACCAGTGTTATCCAGTGACAGACCTGTACCCACCAGTACTATACACCCATCTAAAACCGTGATAGCCTGTACCAACCAGTACTCTACCCATGTCATACAGAGACAGACCTGTACACGCCAGTACTGTACCCCAGCATTATAAAGACACAGCCCTGTAACCACTAGTACAATGCAGCGACACCTTATCCATCAATACTGTATCCCAGTGTTATGCAATAACAGACCTATCCTCACTAGCACTGAACCCCAGTGTCCTCCACTGACTGAATATTATCCAGTAAGAGTTTTAACAACACCAGGTTAAAGTCCAACAGGTTTATTTGGTAGCAAATGCCATTAGCTTTCGGAGCACTGCTCCTTCGTCAGATGGAGTGGAAATCTGCTCTCAAACAAGGCACAGAGACACAAAATCAAGTTACATAATACTGATTAGAATGCGAATCTCTACAGCCAACCAGGTCTTAAAGATACAGACAATGTGAGTGGAGGGAGCATTAAGCACAGGTTAAAGAGATGTGTGTTGTCTCCAGACAGGACAGCCAGTGAGATTCTGCAAGTCCAGGAAGCAAGCTGTGAGGGTTACCGATAGTGTGACATAAACCCAACATCCCGGTTTAGGCCTTCAAACAACCGCACAACCTCAAACAGACCATTGTCCGCAGCAAACTACCCAGCCTTCAGGAGAACAGTGACCACGACACCACACAACCCTGCCACAGCAACCTCTGCAAGATGTGCCGGATCATCAACACGGATGCCATCATCTCACGTGAGAACACCATCTACCAGGTACACGGTACCTACTCTTGCGACTCGGCCAATGTTATCTACCTGATACGCTGCAGGAAAGGATGTCCCAAGGCATGGTACATTGGGGAAACTATGCAGACGCTATGACAACGGATGAATGAACACCGCTCGACAATCACCAGGCAAGACTGTTCTCTTCCTGTGGGGGAGCACTTCAGCGGTCACGGGCATTCAGCCTCTGATCTTCGGGTAAGCGTTCTCCAAGGCAGCCTTCACGACATACGACAGTGCAGAGTCACTGAGCAGAAACTGATAGCCAAGTTCCGCACACATGAGGACGGCCTAAACCGGGATGTTGGGTTTATGTCACACTATCAGTAACCCCCACAGCTTGTCTCCTGGACTTGCAGAATCTCACTGGCTGCCCTGTCTGGAGACAATACACATCTCTTTAACCTGTGCCTAATGCTCCCTTCATTCACATTGTCTGTATCTTTAAGATCTGGTTGGCTGTAGAGATTCACATTCTAATCAGCATTCTGTAACTTAATTTTGTGTCTCTGTGCCCTGTTTGAGAGCAGATTTCCACTCCACCTGATGAAGGAGCAGCGCTCCGAAAGCTAATGGCATTTGCTGCCAAATAAACCTGTTGGTCTTTCACCTGGTGTTGTTAAAACTTTTACATGTTTACCCCAGTCCAACGCCGGCATCTCCACATCATGAATATTATCCACCAGTACTGTACTCCAGTGTTATACAGAGACAAAGCTGACCCCATAAGTAGTGTACTCGTGTTATAACGGGAGACATATCCCCACCAATACTGTACACCAGTGTTATACAGTAACAGACCCATCCCCACCAATACTGTACACCAGTGGAATAGTGACAGATCCATCACCAACAGTACAGTACACCACACCAGTGTTATACAATGAAACCTATCCCCAACAGTACTGTACCCAAGTGTTATCCAAGGACAGACCTGTACTCACCAGAACTTTGCCCAGTGTTATACAATGACACATCTGTACCCACCTGCACTGAAACCTAGATATACAGCGACAGACCTGTCTCCACTGGTACTGTACCCCAGCATTATACAGAGGCCGGTGCTAAATAGAGTGCTATACAGAGTCACTCTTGATGACACCAGTACTGTAATGCAATGCTATTCAGTGACAGGTATAGGATACCGTACTGGTTACCCACCAGTACTGTACCCATGTCAAACAGTGCACCGGTGTTACACACTGACAGAGCAGTACGGCGCCCCAGTGTTACACGCTGACAGAGCAGTACGGCGCCCCAGTGTTACACGCTGACAGGACAGTGCGGTAATCCAGTGTTACTCACTGACAGAACAGGCGGTAATCCAGTGTTACACACTGACAGAACAGTGCGGTAATCCAGTGTTACACACTGACAGAACAGTGCGGTAATCCAGTGTTACACACTGACAGAACAGTGCGGTAATCCAGTGTTACACACTGACAGAACAGGCGGTAATCCAGTGTTACACACTGACAGAACAGTGCGGTAATCCAGTGTTACACGCTGACAGAACAGTGCGGTAATCCAGTGTTACACGCTGACAGAACAGTGCGGTAATCCAGTGTTACACACTGACAGAACAGTGCGGTAATCCAGTGTTACACACTGACAGAACAGTGCGGTAATCCAGTGTTAAGACACTGACAGAACAGTGCGGTAATCCAGTGTTACACACTGACAGAACAGTGC
Organism: Mustelus asterias; assembly: GCF_964213995.1. Classification (NCBI taxonomy): domain Eukaryota; kingdom Metazoa; phylum Chordata; class Chondrichthyes; order Carcharhiniformes; family Triakidae; genus Mustelus; species Mustelus asterias. The sequence goes on from NC_135820.1 coordinate 18,136,514, forward strand.
GGTAATCCAGTGTTACACACTGACAGAACAGTGCGGTAATCCAGTGTTGCACACTGACAGAACAGTGCGGTAATCCAGTGTTACACACTGACAGAACAGTGCGGTAATCCAGTGTTACACACTGACAGAACAGTGCGGCGTCCCAGTGTTACAGACTGACAGAACAGTGCGGTAATCCAGTGTTAAGACACTGACAGAACAGTGCGGTAATCCAGTGTTACACACTGACAGGCCCTTCAGGGTGCCAGTGCTATACCCTTGCTCTTCTTGAACTAATGTAATTAAAATGTTTCATGTGTTGGTGGCAGCGATGCCCTCAGTTTAACCTTCTATTCAAAACATGTCACCTTAACCGTGCCGCACTCAGCGTACTGCACTGTAACATCCCGGCTAGGGTATACGCTCAAGGTGCTGAAGTTGACTGAACCCATAGATTAGAATGATAACCCTGAATATGGAACTGGGACTAAACAAGGTAACTAGCCTGTTGGATATGGTTGTAAGTTCAAAGGTTAAATCCTTGTCGAATGTATTATAGTTTTGAGGCCCTAGGGTCCAATCTTTATGGGGTGTTGGGAGGCAGTGGTGGGAACACTACAACTGACACAGAAAATGCTGGAAAATTTTCGCATATCCGGCAGAATCTGTGGAGAGGTAATAGAGCCGATGTTGAGAGTCTGGATGACCCTTCGTCAAAGCTGACAACAATAGAATGAATATAGGATGATATTTATTCTGTTAGGGTGAGTGGGGGTGGGGGGAGGGGTGTGATAGACTGGCAAAGATGTCATAGACAAAAAGTAAAAGGGAATATAAATGGTGGTGACCATAGTTACGAAGCGTGCCGATAGCAGTGATCAAGAGATCGGAATATGTAAATGAGAGAACAAAGGTTAACAGAGTGTCAAAGGACAACCCAGCACCAACAGGAGAGGGAGTGGGACCCATGGAACTGTACCCCAGGACCAGAACCCTCAGGAGAGGGAGTGGGACCCATGGAACTGTGCCCCAGGACCCAGCACCCACAGGAGAGGGAGTGGGACACATGGAACTGTACCCCAGGACCCAGCACCCACAGGAGAGGGAGTGGGACCCATGGAACTGTGCCCCAGGACCCAGCACCCACAGGAGAGGGAGTGGGACCCATGGAACTGTACCCCAGGACCCAGCACCCACAGGAGAGGGAGTGGGACCCATGGAACTGTGCCCCAGGACCCAGCACCCACAGGAGAGGGAGTGGGACCCATGGAACTGTGCCCCAGGACCCAGCACCCACAGAAAAGGGAGTGGCATCCATGGAACTGTGCCCCAGGACCCAGCACCCACAGGAGAGGGAGTTTGACCCATGGAACTGTGCCCCAGGACCCAGCACCCACAGGTGAGGGGAGAAAATGCTAACCAACCTCCATACATTTACAAGGCTGACTTCATCTCATGAACAGTACTGACAGTTTGAGAGTTTATCACAACTTTGGCTGTAGTCACCTTTTACATATATAACTGTTCAGTGGGTTTTATTTTGGTTTTTGTTGTGAGTGAGGGGAAATGGTTTTGATAAGTTGAGAGCAGCGAATGACCCGGAGGTTCTGCCAGCCAGGTGACTGCACCCAAAATAAAGGCCTGTGGAACACAATAGTTTCACTCTGGGGAAGGCAAGGAAGTAGGCTGGGAAAATTCTGTGTCACCCATTGGAGTCCCCCAAAATCCATCCCCAAACCATCACATCACATGGAGGCTCCCCACCAAGTCACTCATCATCCAGACTCGGAAATATATCGCCTTCCTTCACTGTCGCTGGGTCAAAATTCTGGAACTCCCTCCCTAACAGCACGGTGGGTGTACCTACACCTCTGGGACTGCTGCGGTTCTGAAGGGTAACTAGAGATGTGCAGCGATACCCAGATCCTAATGATACTAAAATAGGTGGAAAGGCAGGCAGTGAGGAGCAGATTAAAAGTTTACAGATGGAGATGGACAGGCTAGGAGAATGGGCCAGAAACTGGCAGATGGAGTTTAATGTGGATAAGTGTGAGGTTATTCATTTTGGCTGGAAAAACAAAAAGGGTAAATTATTATTTAAATAGGAAGCAGATTCAGAGTGCGTCAGTGCAGAGGGATCTGGGTGTCCTTGTGCACGAATTGCAGAAAGTCAGTATGCGGATGAAGCATGTAATAAGAAAGGCAAATGCGATCTTGACATTTATTGCAAAAGGACTAGATTTTAAAAGTAGAGACGTGTTATTGGAATTGGATAAGGTGTTGGTGAGACCACATCTGGAGCAGTGTGTCCAGTTTTGGTCTCCTTGAGGGAGGATCTGGTGACATTGGAGGCAGTTCAGAGGAAGTTCACGAGACTGATTCTGGGGATGTAAGTGCTGTTGTACGAGGAGCGGTTGGACAGCTCGGGTTTGTACTCGCTGGAGTTCAGAACGATGAGGGGGGACTGATCGAGGTTTATAAAATGCTAAAGGGGATTGAGCAGATGGATGTTGAATTGATGTTCCCCCCCTGTGGGACAGTCCAGAGCGAGAGGCCATAGATATAGAGGGAGAGGAACTAGGTTCAAAACTGAAGTGAGGAGAAACTACTTCTCTCTCTGTCAGAGTGTTGTGAATCTGTGGAACTCACTGCCCCAGAATCAATCAAACAGATTCAAGAGAGAAATGGAAATGTTTCTGATGAGAAGGCGATGGGGAGCAAGGAGGAAACTGGAGCTGAGACCAGGATAAGATCAGCCATAACATGGTAAATAGCAGAGCGGCTGGAGGGGCCGAATGGCCGACTCCCACTCCAAACTCCTATCCACATTCCAACTGGAATTATTAAAATAACAGCAGCTGGTGATCAGGTTTGGGACAGACTAATCTTCCATTTGAAAATAAGGTGTTATTTGTTGAACTGAGTGTTTGGGTGATAGTTTGAAGGAAGCGGTGCCAGCTGGACCGGCTTCCTCTGCTGACAGTGTGTGCGCGAGTGTGTGTGCGTATATGTGTGTGTGTGCACGCGAGTGTGTGTGCGTATGTGTGTGTGCATGCGCGCGTGTGTGTGTGTATATACGTGTGTGCGTGCGCACACGAGCGCGTGCGGGCAAGAGAGCGCGAGGGCACAGGCATGAGGGCAAGTGTGAGGGCGCGGGCACAAGCGCAAGCGAGAGCAAGTGTGCGCGCGCGTGCGTGCTTTCTGAGGTCAGCGCCACCTGACCAGGAAGTTCCTCACCGATGTTTCTGCTCACCCCCCTCCCGCTGCCAGTTCCACAGTCTCCTTCCCTCCCACTCTTACATGGAGCTGATGGGCTGGAAAAAGCAACTTGCTCTCCTTTACATTCCGAGCTCGGAGTGCTGGGCCTGCCTCACAGCGTCTCAGCTCCTGTTTCCACCAACTTTTACAGATGCACCATAGAAAGCATTCTTTCTGGTTTATCACAGCTTGGTATGGCTCCGGCTCTGCCCAAGACCGCAAGAAACTACAAAAGGTTGTGAATGAAGCCCAGTCCATCACACAAACCAGCCTCCCATCCATTGACTCTGTCTACACTTCCCGCTGCCTCGGAAAAGCAGCCAGCATAATTAAGGACTCCACGCACCCCGAACATTCTCGCTTCCACCTTCTTCCATGAGGGAAAAGATACAAAAGTCTGAGGTCACGTACAAACTGACTCAAGAACAGCTTTTTCCCTGCTGCTTTCAGACCTACCTCACACTAAGTTGATCTTTCTCTACATCCTATGTAACACTATATTCTGCACCCTCTCCTTTCCTTCTCCCCCATGTACTCTATGAACAGTATGCTTTGTCTGTATTGTGCACAAGAAACAATACTTTTTGCTGTATACTAATACATGTGACAATAATAAATCAAATCAATTTACAGCAGCATTTTGAAAGCTTTTGCAAAGCTGTCACCCTTCCTCCGTTCAATATCACAGCCAGAACTCTTCGCTCTAAAGTGTGCCAGCCTGCTTGGCTGGGTAGAGGGGATCGACAGCTGACTGGCTGTGCAAGCGAGATTTTCCAAGCGCAAAATAAAGGTATCTTTCCATTCGACACATGAGGGGATTAAAGAGGATTTAAGAGGGGCAGCTGTCTATGTTCCATCCTGGTTCAGCACAGAGAGCAGAGCACACAGAGAGAGAGAGAGAGACACTGAGAGAGGCCCACACAGTGAAAATAGCAGAGTTACAGACACAAGCAGAGACAGAAGCCTGTACAAGCAAAACAAGAGAGAGGAGAGAGAGAACACGACAGAAAGTGACAGAGACAGACATGGAGCTGAATCTTGTTGGGGCATTGGGGGGAGGGTCTTGTCTGAACCAATCAGGCAGTGGGGAGGCCAGTGATAACCCTTCCCTGGAATCAGTCCCCTGGGGAGGGGAGATGGGAGCCTCACCTACCAAAGGGTGCTGTGCCCCTGGGGTGGCCCTGGATACTGCCAGTGGGGCAGGCACCAGGATCCCAGGATTATGAGATGACCCCAGGCCACATAGAAGTATTGTGAGGTGCTTGTTGCAGGGCGGGGAGTCACGGGGAGAGCAGTGTGAGGGGGATGACGGTAAGAGCAGTGGGCAGTTCTCGGAAGGCCCTTCCTCCCCTTCCCTCGATCAGGCTTCGAGTGCCTTTGATCAAAGCCCACTCCCCCATTCCCAGGAGGTGACAAGCAGCCTGCACTGGCCACACAAGCCACAAGGCCCCTCCACAGCTGGGTTTATACCAGCAGCAGTGGGGTGAGGCCCATAACTGGTCGTTAATTCTCCACTTAAAGGCCTCGATTGGGAACAGAGTGGGAAGGCCAATCATGGGCCTTTCCGCCCAGGACGTAATTCAGATGGAGGCTCGGCACAGTGGGGTTCTGGCACTGCACCATCTGCCCAAGTACACGACAGTCCACCTCCAAGCTTGGCACCAGCGAGGGCACAAGATTCCACCCATAGTGGCAGAGAGATAGAAAGAAGTATGTGAGGGAGAGAGAGAGAGAGAGAGAGAGAGAGCGCGAGACATCCATTGTGACAGAGAGATGGAGAGAAAGAGAGAGGAAGACACAGATAGAGAGAGAGAGACACACACACATCCATAGTAACAGAGATAGAGAAAGAGAGAGACGTACACAGACACATACATCCGTTTCCATGGAGACGGTCATTAACTTAGCAGAGGGCAAAAAAAGATGGACTTTCCATTGAGCAAGCGTTCTACTGAGCTTAATGTGGAGTGGATGCAATGAGCTGTGAGGAGACAGAAATAGATGGGAAGAAATGGGGGAACAAAGATAAAAATGAGAAAGGGAATGAGGAGAAAAGGTAAAATGGGCAAAACAGAAGAGGAACTCAGGGGTAGGAGGGCATTTCACATCTGCAGTCGAATAGTTTAAAGTTTATTTATTAGTGTCACAAGTAGGCTGACATCAACACTGCAATGAAGTTACTGCGAAAATCCCTCTAGTCGCCACACTCCGGCACCTGTTCAGGTACACTGAGGGAGAATTTAGCATGGCCAATGCACCTAACCAGCACGTCTTTCAGACTGTGGGAGGAAACCGGAACACCCGGAGGAAACCCACGCAGACACGGGGAGAATGTGCAGACTCCGTATAGACAGTGACCCAAGCCGGGAATCGAACTGGGTCCCTGGCACTGTGAGGCAGCAGTGCTAACCACTGTGCCATCCCATAGGTCCTCAACACTGACTATCTAACATCCAACAACAAGAATGATCACCTGGTTTGGGTACCTGATGGAGCCAACGGACCAAGAACCCATTGGGAGTCCAAGTGTAAAACGAGAGGCGACAAAGATAGGAAATAAGAGCGGTGATGAAGCTTCGATATGTATTTACATTACCGTGTGGCGAGTGCAGTCATAGCGTCCTCAATCAGCACATTGTTACTCAACCACACGCTGTTGTACATTGTGCATCTGCAGCACACACACTGACCTACAAAACACGCCATTGTCCTTCCCAAACTGCACAATACGCCCTTTGAAGAAGAGAAAACAAAAACGTCTGCTGCAACCTCTGTGCGCATGACATCATCACAGAATTGAAGACAACCAAAATGGTCCACTTCTCAGTTCATTCGCAGGCCTCGGAAGAAAGATGGAAATATTTCAGGCATCTGAACAGCCGCACAAGCAAGGACCCACGAGTGTGCCAGCTAACTAACTGTCACATTTCACACGCAGCCTCACAGATGTTCAAATTGTAACTCAAAAGCAAGATTTTTAAACACTACACTTTTTTGGAATTTAAGTTAACTTTTGCCCTACCAGCAAGGTAATTCTGTACTGAGCACCTGTTCGTTTTGGCAGGGTTTAATTTTGGTTTGGGGATATGGAGGCCAGAAGAGGTTGCCATAGCAACACTGGAGTCAGACCCCCGGATCGCCATGGAGCTACTTTCCTCCGTCCCCTTTGTGAGGGTGGAATGGGTTCTTGTATGCAGTGTTTCTCCTGGAGGAGCACAGCAAGAAGTCTCACAACACCAGGTTAAAGTCCAACAGGCTTATTTGGTAGCAAAAGCCACACAAGCTTTCGGAGCCTTAAGCCCCTTCTTCAGGTGAGTGGAGGAGGACAGGGAGAAAGCTGCAGAAAAGGGTGATGCATTGGAAAATACCCACAGGCGAGGATGGCCTGTCCGCCTCCAAACTCCCAGCATGACTCAGAATAATAATTCATGATTGCTCAAGTCGGAACAAGTGAATCGAAAAGCACTCCCACACGGTGAGAAAGCTTAATGTCAGAACCCACACAGCTGACAGATGACTCTTAACTCAGTAACATCCAGTGTCACGGTCGGGAGCACCTTTCATAGAATCCCCACAGAAGGCTATTCGGCCCATGGAGCCTGCACTGACAACAATCCCATCTAGGTCTGAAACCCCACTCATTTACCCTGCTAACCCCCCCGACACTAAGGGGCAATTTAGCATAGCCAATCAACCTAACCCATCTTTGGACTGTGGGAGGAAACCGGAGCACCCAGAGGAAAGACAAACAAGGGGAATGTGCAAACTCCACACAGACAGACAGTCACCCGAGGCTGGAATTGAACCCGGGTCCCTGGCGCTGTGAGGCAGCCGTACTAACCACTGTGTTGTTGTCCTGTCAGCACTGAGCCAGGTCCTTGAGACAAATGTTCAACTGACCCAAATTCAGAATTTTGCATCAGGCTTCACTCCAAAAAAAAAAAGGCCGACAACTCAAAATATTTTGGATTGCTTCCCGTGGCTACAGAACTTACTTAGTGACAGGAAACAGTGCAGCTTCTGCATGGAAAATTAATGGACAGCTCATGTTGATTGGGCAGGGACAGGGCTCCATTGGGACACTGGCCCAGTTTGAAGCCACAATGCCCCTCCATCCCCTCCCCCATCTCCACCCTGGCTATCCACCGGCTCACCATTCACCGAGCAAAGACAGAGATGAAGCTAAGCAGAAAAATGAACAGAGTATTGGATAACACGCTAACTCATTAAGCTCATAAAAGGGAAGTGGTTCAGATCTGAAGGCCAGTTCAGGTCCACAAAAAAAAGAGGAAGAGCCTGTCTGCTAGAGGCAAGCCAACATTCTTCCTGATCCATCTAACATCCTCATATCTACAAATTCAAACAAAAACACTCACAGGCACAAGTTGGAGGCTTCCCTGGATAATGATTGCATCCAACTAGCTCTTAGGCACATCTACTCTGATTGACAGAATGCAAAAGGTGCTCAAATAGGTGTTTCATGGATAGAATTAGAAGGGTGAGATGCTGAAGTGAATCCGTGTCAGCTTACAGAATTATATAATCCCTACAGTGCAGAAGAGGCCATTCAGCCCATCGAGCCTGCACTGACAACAATCCCACCCAGGCCCTCTCCACATCTAGTTACCCAGCTAATTCACCCTGATACTAAGGGTGCAATTTACTAGGTAAATCAACTTAACCCGCACATCTTTGGAGTGTGGGAGGAAACCGGAGCACCCGGAGGAAATCCACGCAGACACAGGGAGAATGTGAAAACTCCACACAGACAGTGACCTAAGGCCAGAATTGAACCCAGATTTTTTTTAAAAATTCATTCGTGGGTGTTGCTGGTTGGGCCAGTATTTATTGCCCATCCCTTGTTGCCCGAGGGCAGTTGAGAGTCAACCACATTGCTGTGGCTCTGGAGTCACCTGTAGGCCAGACCAGGTAAAGATGGCAGATTTCCTTCCTTAAAGGGCATTAGTGAACCAGATGGGTTTTTCTGACAATGGTTTCATGGTCATCATTAGAGTCTTAATTCCAGATATTTCTGATTGAATTCAAATTCCACCATCTGCCGTGGCAGGATTCGAACCCGGGCCCCCAGAACATTAGCTGAGTTTCGGATTACCTAGCGATAATACTGCTAGGCCATCGTCTCCCCTCCCTGCCAGTGCTAACCACTGACACCGTGCCACCCATAAAGTCAGTGTTCTCCCGAGTCTAGCCAACAACCCTTCCTCTAATGCCACCAACAAAACGACAGAGCAATGGTTATCCATCTCATTGTTCTGTGCAGGAATGAACTGGCAGTGTTTGCCTGTATAACAAGTGACTGCATTTCAAAAGAATTCACTGTACGAGGAGCATTTTGGATCATCGCCAAGAGCAGTGATAAAAGTCTTCACAAATCCAAAAATTTGCCTTTCATTTCACAACAAACTGACAGCTCAAACGGGGGAAGCATTAAACTTCAGCTGGCAGATCAGAGCTGTATTCTCAAATGGTTATTCATTGATAAGGTTCAACTAAGTGATTCCCAATCACAACAGGATGCAAACAGTAGCTGCATCTCCTGGGGTTTATTTTAAGAGTTAGTGAAAAGGGCCACATACTGTATGTACATGACAGCTGCCAACTTCAACATTTCTGAGAGCTTCAGAGCACTGGTCAGGCGGTTGCCAGCATCTCCAGCTGATTATCAGTAGCAGCAGTGTGTCGTATCTACAAGATGCACTGCAGCAATTCACCAAAGATCCTTAGACAGCACCTTCCAAACCCGCAACCATTCCCATCTAGGCCCGGTGGCACAGTGGTTGGCACTGCCGCCTCACAGCGCCAGAGACCTGGGTTCAATTCTGGCCTCAGGTCGTTGTCTGTGTGGAGTCTGCACGATCTCCCCGTGTCTGCGTGGGTTTCCTCCGGGTGCTCCGGTTTCCTTCCACATTCCAAAGACGCGCGGGTTAGGTTGATTGGCCAATGTAAATTGCCCATTAGTGTAAGGGGGGTTAGCAGGGTAAACATGCAAGGTTACGGGAATAGGGTGGGATTGTGGTCGGTGCATGCTTGATGGGCCAAATTGCCTCCTTCTGCACTGTAGGGATTCAATGATTCTATGACAAGTGCAGCAGATACACAAGAAGATCACCCCCTGCAAGTTCCCCTCCAAGCCACTCACCAACCTGACCTGGAAATATAATTGCCATTCCTTCGCAGTCGCTGGGTCAAAATCCCAGAATTCCATCCCTAACGGCATTGTGGGTCAACCCACAGCACATGGATTCAAGAAGGCAGCTCACCATCACCTTCTCAAGGGCAACGAGGGATGGGCAATAAATGCTGTAAGAAGTTTAACAACACCAGGTTAAAGTCCAACAGGTTTATTTGGTAGCAAAAGCCACACAAGCTTTTGAAATGAAATGAAAGGCAAATAAATGCTGGCCAGCCAGAAACGCCCATGTCCCACGAATGAATAAAAGAAAAGATGGCATAGGTTAACCAGGAGCCTCTCAGGTATGCTGGGAGATACAAGAACATAAATCAAGGAGCTGCATGAGGCCATTCAGCCCATCCATGTCCATTCTCTTTGGTTATAGTAAGACAAAGTAGCTGTTGTTGGGGTACATTGGCAGTAATAGCACCTCCAGCAGGGTGGCTTCAAGCCATTTTGCTTTTCAACGACAGTGTAAATGACTCTGATCAGTGGCTCAATTGGGAACATGCTCACCTCGGGAGTTAGATAATCCTTCAGCTGCCATTCCAGACAACACTGAGGGTCTGCTACATTGTTAGAGGGGTTGTCTTTCAGGGCAGCTGTTAGAGAATGGCCCCATGAAAAGGAGGCAGCTCTGGTCAGATGTCTCAATGTCTCAGCCATTACTGCATTCAGAGTAAATAGAAGATGGAGCTGAATTCTCCTGGAAATCGGGGCGGGTCCCACCGCATAACACTGGCTGGGCAGCCTCTGATCCGCCCACAACTTGGTCCCACCAGGATCAGGGCTCCATTTTTAAAGGCCTCCCCAGCAGCAGTGCACAGGGGGGTGCCAGGGGGTAGCACACCCAGGCATTACCCCCCTCCCTGAGCGATGCACTCACCCAGGTTCCCCTGGGAGGTCTGCGCACCAAGTAGAAATCATAGAAACCCTACAGTACAGAAAGAGGCCATTTGGCCCATCGAGTCTGCACCGACCACAATCCCACCCAGGCCCTACGCCCATATCCCTCCACATTTTACCCGCTAATCCCTCTAATCTACACATCCCAGGACACTAAGGGGCAATTTGAGCATGGCCAATCAACCTAACCCGCACATCTTTGGACTGCCTTGGCACTGTACTGCCCTCATGCTAATCATAGAATCATAGAATCCCTACAGTGCAGAAGGAGGCCATTCGTCCCATCAAGTCTGTACCACCCATAATCCCACCCAGACCCTATTCCCGTAACCCTCATTCACCCTGTTAATCGCCCTGATACTAGGGTCAATTTAGCATGGCCAATCAACCTAACCCCGCACATTTTTGGAGTGTGGGAGGAAACTGGAGCACCCGGATGAAACCCACACAGGCACAGGGCGAATGTGCAAACGCCACACAGACAGTGACCCGAGGCTGGAATTGAATCTGGGTCCCTGCTGTGAGGCAGCAGTTCTAACCACTGTGCCACCGTGCCCCTATAGCAGGAACATCCTTCCTCAGATAAGGAGACCAAAATTGCGGCTCTGCGGACAGTTTTTCTGAAGGGGCAAGGGGATGATTCAGGCAGAGGCCCTGATAATCATATGCTCATTAATTCTAAAAATGGTCCAATGCTGAGTGTTGGGGAATGTGCCCGGTTACCTCAGAGGAGACGGGACAATCGCATTGTGTGTTTATGTCGATGTGAAAGGACATTTGGTTGCCCTCGAGGGATTTTCCTGTGGCTCAACCGGATAGGAAAGCCCCGGCCGTAGCCCCACTATTGGGATCAGGAAGCTCCAAAATTGTGGTAAACACCCACCTGGTTCAGCAATGTCCTTTAGGGAAGGAAATCTGCCGTCCTTACCCAGTCTGGCCTACGACAATGTGGTTGACTCTTATCTATCATCTGAAATGCCCTAGCATTTAGAAACAGAGAAAAAGAAGGCGGCCATTCAGCCCTTCGAGCCTGCTCCACCATATCCTTTTTTCCCCTTCATGCCAATTGCTGCATCTAACTGCTTCATTAAAACATACAGGGCAGAATTTTCCTGTCCCGCCCACCACGGGAATTGTAGCAGGGGGACAGGACCATGCAAAGGTCTGTTGACCTTGGGTGGAATTTTCTGGTTTTGGTGCGAGCGTGGCTGAAAAATCCCACCCACAATGTTTTGGCCTCAACTGCTTTCTGTGGTAGCAAATTTCCCAGGCTTATCACTCTCTGGGTGAAGAAATTCCTACTCCTCTCTATCCTAAACTGTCTACTCTATCCTTAGACTGTGAGCCCTGGTCCTGGACACCCCCACCATCGGGAACATCCTTCCTGCATCCACCCTGTTAGAATCTTATAGTTTTTTATGAGACTCCCGCCTCCACACCCCCTTCTAAACTTCAGTGAATAACAATCGTAACCGACTCAATCTCTCCTCATATGTCAGTGCTGCCATCCCAGGATTCAGTCCAGTAAACCTTCTCTGCACTCCCTCTATAGCAAGAACATCCTTCTTCAGATAAGGAGTCCAAAACTGCACACAATACTCCAGGTGTAGCCTCACCAAGGCCCTGTATAACTGCAACAAGGCTTAACTGTCACTATATTCAAATTTGCCTTTTTCATTGCCTGCTGCACCTGCATGCTTACCTTCAGCGACTAGTTTACGAGGACACCCAGGTTTCAATGCACACACCCCTCTCCCAATTTATAGCCACTCAGATAGTAATCTGCCTGTCTGTTTTTGCTACCAAAGTGGATAACCTCGCGCTTATCCAAATTATACTGCATCTGCCATTCATTTGCCCACTCACAACTTGTCCAAATCACACTGAAGGATATCCTCACAGCTCATCCTCCTACACAGCTTTGTGTCGTCAGGAAATATGGAGATATTACATTCAGTTCCCTCTTCCAAATCATTAATATATGTTGTGAATAGCACTAATCCCTGTGGACCTCACTAGTCACTGCCATTCAGAAAAAGACCTATTTATTCCTACTCTTTGTTTGTCTGCCAGTCAGTTTTCTATCCATCTCAATACACTACCCCTCTTCCCATGCGCTTTAATTTTACACACTAATCCCTTATGTGGGACTTTGTCAAAAGCCATCTGAATGCCAAATAAACCACATCTACTGGCTCCCCCATCATCAACTCGACTAGTTACATCCTCAAAGAATTCTGGTAAGCTTGTTGAAAGGAAGTTAAGGGTTGGTAACAAATGCCCGCATCCTTGAATGAATGGGAAATGATGGACAGCCACTGAGCAAGTCATTTAATGTTGAAGAAGCAAAATTTATCAAAAGAGTAGAAGCATGGAATTCTATTAAAATGGGAGGCTGTCATTCGGCCCATCCCATCTATTCTGGCTCTTTGGAAGAGCATATCCATAGCCCTCCAAGCCTTCAAACTGGCTCCCTATTGACAGTTATTACTGAATCCGCTTCCAGCACCCTTTCAAGCTGCGAATTGCAGCTGGTAATAACTCACTACATAAAAGGTCTTTCTTCATGTTGACTTTGAATCCTAGGAGAGAATGTGCAGATTCTGCAGTCACCCGAGGCCAGGATTGAACCTGCGTCCCTGGTGCTGTGAGGCAGCAGTGCCAGCCACAGTGCCACCCATTGGTTCTTATTTGCCAATTAGGGTTAATCTGTGTCCTCCAGTCACTGACCCTCCTGCTGGTGTAAACAGATTGTCCTTAATTACTCCACGTTCTCCCCGTGTCTGCGTGGGTTTCCTCGGCGTGCTCCGGTTTCCTCCCACAGTCAGAAAGATGTGCTGGTTAGGTGCATTGGCCATGCTCGATTGCCGCTTAGTGTCAGGGGATTAGCAGGATAAATAGGTCCTGGGTGGGATTATTGTTGGTGCAGGCTCAATGGCCCCCTTCTTCACTGAAAGATTCTATGATTCCATTCTATGATTCAAAGGCAACATGAAAACCTTTTATGTAGTGAGTTACTACCATCATTACTCCATCAAAACCCCCATCATTCTGAACGCCTCTTTCTAAACTCCCCTGAACCTTCGCTGCTCTGAGGAGAGCAGCCCCATTTCTCCAGAGTATGGACAGGACTAAAGTCCCACATGACGGAACGTCACCTGGTACATATGTTAATATAAAAAAAGGTTCCTATTTTTGGGGTGTGTGCAGCAGAGCCACACAAGAGTGATGGTGAGCTCTCAGGAACAGCCATTTCTGCAGATGTTCAACAAAGACATCAACAAATCGACACAGACATCAAGTTTCTACAAAGATGCAAGAAAGCAGACAAGATACCGGAATGACTCCAGATCACGAACCCACTCAGGTCAACCTATAACACAGACTACGCTGAGAGACTTTGCCGTCACACCTCGCTCATCCTCCTCAAACACCTCATACACCAACTCTACAGCAAACACCGCAGCCTGGAAACCAAGATCGAATCCATATTCTCAACTTGCGCTCAGGACGCAGACCAGCTGTGAAACTCTGCCAAGCAGATGAGACAAAGGAACTACACCATCTACATGCACACCAAGAACAGGAAACTTGAGAAACTCGGCATCACCACCAGCAGGAACCAAGCCTCCCCCGGTACCACAGTAGAAAACAGTACCACTGCAGGGAAGTCCATTGTCAACTTGTCCGACTACACACTTCAACCAGATGAAATCGAAGTTCTCAGCTGAGGGCTCAATTTTTGCCCTACCACCAAAATAGACCCCATCAGTCTCGCAGCGGACACAGAGGAATTCATCAGGCGAATGAGGCTGCGGGAGTTCTTCCACAAACCCCAAGAGGCCAACAGTGAACACAATGAGACAGCCAATGAACCAGAACAGCCGACAGAGAGATCCGCAGTGCATCCGAAGAGGAAAGAGTCGAATTGGACTCCTCCGGAAGGCCGCTGCCCTCAAGTTGACATGTATGCCCAAGCCATCAGGAGGTGCGTCAACATCAAATTCATCAGCCGCACTCACAAGACAGCCCCGAACATCACCCAAGCACAACGCAACGCCATCCACGCTCTTAAGACCAACCGCAACATTGTCATCAAACCAGCAGACAAAGGAGGGGCCATCGTCATACTGAACAGAACGGATTACTGCAAAGAAGTGTACAGACAACTGAACGATGAGGAACACTACAGATAGTTACCCACAGATCCGACCAAAGAACAAACCCGTCAACTCAACACTCTGATCAAGACCTTTGATCCGGACCTTCAGAGCATCCTCCGTGCTCTCATCCCACGTACTCCCCGCATTGGAGATCTCTACTGCCTCCCGAAGATACACAAGGCAAACACACCCGGCCATCCCATCGTTTCAGGCAATGGGACCCTGTGCAAGAACCTGTCCGGCTATGTCGAGGGCATCCTGAAACCCATTGTACAAAGAACCCCCAGCTTTTGTCGAGACACTACGAACTTCCTACAGAAACTCAACACACATGGAGCAGTTGAACCAGGAGCACTCCTCATCACAATGGATGTCTCGGCACTCTACACCAGCATCCCCCACGATGATGGCATTGCTGCAACAGCCTCAGTACTCAACACCGACAACTGCCAGTTTCCAGGTGCAATTTTACAACTCATCCGCTTCATCCTGGACCACAACGTCTTCACCTTCAACAACCAGTTCTTCATCCAGACACATGGAACAACCATGGGGACCAAATTCGCACCTCAATATGCCAACAGGTTCGAACAAGACTTCTTCACCGCACAGGACCTTCAACTGATGGTATACACTAGATACATCAATGACATTTTCCTCCTTTGGACTCATGGTGAACAATCACTGAAACAACTATATGGTGACATCAACAAGTTCCATCCCACCATCAGACTCACCATGGACTACTCTCCGGAATCGGTTGCATTCTTGGACACACGCATCTCCATTAAGGACGGTCACCTCAGCACCTCACTGTACCGCAAGCCCATAGATAACCTCACAATGCTCCACTTCTCCAGCTTCCACCCGAAACACGTTAAAGAAGCCATCCCCTACGGACAAGCCCTCCGAATACACAGGATCTGCTCAGATGAGGAGGATCGCAACAGACACCTCCAGATGCTGAAAGATGCCCTCATAGAACAGGATATGGCGCTCGACTCATCGATCGACAGTTCCGACGCGCCACAGCGAAAAACCGCACCGACCTCCTCAGAAGACAAACACGGGACACGGTGGACAGAGTACCCTTCGTCGTCCAGTACTTCCCGGAGCGGAGAAGCTACGGCATCTCCTCCGGAGCCTTCAACATGTCATTGATGAAGACGAACATCTCGCCAAGGCCATCCCCACACCCCCACTTCTTGCCTTCAAACAACCGCACAACCTCAAACAGACCATTGTCCGCAGCAAACTACCCAGCCTTCAGGAGAACAGTGACCATGACACCACACAACCCTGCCACAACAACCTCTGCAAGACGTGCTGGATCATCGACACGGATGCCATCATCTCACATGAGAATGCCATCTACCAGGTACACGGTACCGAGTAGGGTACAACTCGGCCAACATTGTCTACCTGATACGCTGCCGGAAAGGATGTCCTGAGGCATGGTACATTGGGGAAACCATGCAGACGCTACGACAACGGATGAATGAACATCGCTCGACAATCACCAGGCAAGACTGTTCTCTTCCTGTTGGGGAACACTTCAGCAGTCACGAGCATTCAGCCTCTGATCTTCGGGTAAGCATTCTCCAAGGCGGCCTTCACGACACACGACAGCGCAGAGTCGCTGAGCAGAAACTGATAGCCAAGTTCCGCACACATGAGGACGGCCTCAACCGGGATCTTGGGTTTATGTCACACTATCAGTAACCCCCACAGCTTGTCTCCTGGACTTGCAGAATCTCACTGGCTGTCCTGTCTGGAGACAATACACATCTCTTTAACCTGTGCCTAATGCTCCCTCCACTCACATTGTCTGTATCTTTAAGACTTGATTAGCTGTAAAGATTCGCATTCTAATCAGTATTCTGTAACTGGATTTTGTGTCTCTGTGTGCCTTGTTTGACAGCAAATTTCCACTCCATCTGACGAAGGAGCAGCGCCCTGAAAGCGAATGGCATTTGCTACCAAATAAACCTGTTGGACTTTAACCTGGTGTTGTTAAAACTCTTACTGTGTTCAACAAAGGCAGAGGTGCAACACTCTGAGCTCAAAACACATCACCAGAGTGGAGATACGCCCAGAATGGAAACCACAGATCTGTTGGTTTCCATGGCAATTGCATTAGAAAATGTTTTACACTGGCATAGAGAACTGCATCGCAGTTTGGATTGCCGAATGGGGGTGGGGCTGTGTGCTGCCTACTCGAACATCAATCATACCACACACATCCCGGAGTCAGCTAGCACAAGAAGAAACTTTTTACCAGACATTTTCCTGTCAGATTCCTGCAGAGCAGTCTGAGGAGAGATGAGGTGGGTACGCTGCTGCTTAGTTTCCTGCAACAGGAGTGACCAGAGATGGGAGGAAGAGGAACATTCCCTCCTGCCTCAGCGACAGACCTCGGCTCCAGGCCCCACCTCCAGACCTCACCTTCCTGTGCTCCCACACACCCCCACCCAGCTCATTGTCAATCCCCCAACCAGCTATTCAGCCCCGGCCCAGGCCCCTGGTCTGACTCAGCCCCAGCACAGGCCCAGGCCCCTGGTCTGACTCAGGCCCCAGCCCAGGCCCAGGCCCCTGGTCTGACTCAGGCCCCAGCCCAGGCCCAGGCCCCTGGTCTGACTCAGGCCCCAGCCCAGGCCCAGGCCCCTGGTCTGACTCAGGCCCCAGCCCAGGCCCAGGCCCCTGGTCTGACTCAGGCCCCAGCCCAGGCCCAGCGCCCCTGGTCTGACTCAGGCCCAGCCCAGGCCCAGGCCCCTGGTCTGACTCAGGCCCAGCCCAGGCCCAGGCCCCTGGTCTGACTCAGGCCCCAGCCCAGGCCCAGCGCCCCTGGTCTGACGCAGCCCCAGCCCCGGCCCAAGGCCCCTGGTCTGCATGGGCCTTTAACACATCAAGCCAGCTGACGACATGTCCATTGTCCTGTTCCCTCGGTCCCTGTTTCTGAGCCATCTCCCAAAATATCTGGCAGGTTTTATACTTTAGGATTAGTGCCAATATTTGTGATGGAATAAACACCAGTGGCTGGAGGGTGATCCCTGGGAAATATTTTTGTTTCATTTGCTGCCATTCCACTGAATTTCTTTGGAATTTCCTAACACAAAAATATTTTTGTTTCTTATGTTTATGATGCAGCTTTCTTTGGGTTCGTACATTCACCTCAGAGTTCATTTTGATGAGAAGCTTTTAAAATATATTAATCTTGGATATTTTTTGGCATTGTTAGTGAATCCAGGATGGGGAACCAGATATACAGGAAATAGAAAGGGGTCAGACCATCCTATGTGATCGCCCCCTTGTGACTGGGAGCCCTTTCCCATTATCGGGGTCGCCATTTTGTATCATTTATTGCCCACCTCAATATCCTGGTCATGTTAAAGCTCAATAAACACTTTTGAGATTGCGCTCCAGCCTACAGAACTTGGACTATTTGATGGGTCTCTGCACTGCTTGCTGGCTGTCAATAACATTTGTTCAATATTTTACCCCCATACAAACCATATCCAGTGTCACACATATTACCCCATCTTCTGAACCGGACTTTACACATGGGAGTGAAAGTTTCCCACCTCCCTCTGCCTAGGTACTGAAGAGGCCAACAACTTTCCCCCACCCCACCCTATTCCAACTCCAGGGTTTCCCCCTTCGACCTCAGGGTGCATGCCATCCCCACACGCACCTTCCACCCAGCCCCCCACCAGGGGATGCACGAGGACCAAACACCACCTCAGAGCGCGTATGTGCTCACTATCTCTAAATACATCAGCGGTAAACAGTTGCCAGGACGTACAGATACCAGCCTATTTCGCACGGTTGATTCTGTTGGGCAGATGGGTAACTCACTCCCTCAGGTGGAGAAGGAAATCTCTCCCTTGTGAGCTGCAAGTTGACAATAGCAGGAGGCTTCTGCCTTGGTTGGACCCTGGAGCACAGGGAGTGAGGGGTCAGTGCCATGGACACCACTCACTGCAAAACAACAGTGAGACAATCCACAGTGGTTAGCACTGCTGCCTCAAAGCGCCAGGGACCCGGGTTCAATTCTTGCCCCTGTGCAGAGTTTGCACGTTCTCCCCGTGTCTATGTGGATTTCCTCCGGGTCCTCCGGTTTCCTCCCACACTCCAAAGATGTGCGTGTTGGTTTGATTGGCCATGCTAAATTGATCTTGGTGTCAGGGGGATTAGCAGGGTAAATACTTGGGGCTACCGGGATAGGGACTGGGTGTGATTGTTGTCGGTACAGGCTCGATGGGCCAAATGGTCTCATTCTGCACTGTAGAGATTCTACAATTCTATGAGAGAAGGCTGAAAACACATTGAGCACGCAGCGTAGTCCATTCATCCCTTGAGCTGGTCTGTGCTACAGTTGATATTTGCTTTAGTTAGAAGCACACGCAGACACGTTGATCTATCATGACATTGTTCCAGCAATCCTTACCCTCCTCAATCCTAGTTAAAACCACTGGTTCAATCAGACACCAACATTGCACATGTTGGGGGAGTGTGAGAGAGGGGCAGAGGTCACGGATGGATGAATGGAGACACTGTTGGTGGGGGAGGGTAAATAGGGCAGCGTGACTGAAGGTGTTGTGATGGTGGAGGACAGCATTCTCCGTTTGATGATATCCCAGAATTCAAGAGCAGCCTTATACAAAATGGTAGCTCCAAGGATATCCCCCAAAGACACTGACTGACCTTTGAGACAATAAGGAACAACTTACTTCCTCTGTATATTCAGGCTGGTTTAAACTAGTTCCAGTTTTCATAAAAATTTGAAATAAATGCTTGGGAAGCAGGAACAACAGCACAAGATTTGACTGTGCAAGGTTATGGATGAAATGGGAGAATTACTCAGTGAATTCCCCATTCGGAAAGCTGATGTAAACACAATGGGCTGAATGGCTTTCTTCTGTGATTAATCAGAGTACAGGCTCCATGAGCAGCGCAGGGTATCTGAAACAGACAGATCTTTGATAGAAAAGTCCAGAATGGCTCTCAAATCCCCTTGTCAGCACCATCAGGCTCTCTGCTCATCAATCAGCAACAGGTGCCCCACAAGCCACGCTGGGACCTTGCTGCCAAATCCAACCCCGAGCTCCTCAACAGAGTGTCTGATTGGAAGCTGAGGGGTTGGACAACAGCTGTGAATAGCCGAGCGAAGGTAGGAAAGAGATGGGGGGGCAGGAGAGAGAAAGGGATAGGGGGGCAGCAGAGAGAGAGAGAGAGACAGAGATGGGGGGGGGGCAGGAGAGAGAGAGAGACAGAGATGGGAGGGGGCAGGAGAGAGAGAGAGAGATGGGAGGGGGCAGGAGAGAGAGAGAGACAGAGATGGGAGAGGGCAGGAGAGAGAGAGAGACAGAGATGGGAGGGGGCAGGAGAGAGAGAGAGACAGAGATGGGAGAGGGCAGGAGAGAGAGAGAGACAGAGATGGGAGGGGGCAGGAGAGAGAGACAGAGATGGGAGGGGGCAGGAGAGAGAGACAGAGAGACAGAGATGGGGAGGGGGGCAGGAGAGAGAGAGAGAGAGACAGAGATGGGGGGGGCAGGAGAGAGAGAGAGACAGAGATGGGGGGGCAGGAGAGAGAGAGAGAGACAGAGATGGGGGGGGCAGGAGAGAGAGAGAGAGAGACAGAGATGGGGGGGCAGGAGAGAGAGAGAGAGAGAGAGAGACAGATGGGGGGGCAGGAGAGAGAGAGAGAGAGAAAGGTGGGCAGGAAAGAGATGGGGAGGAGAGATGGGAGGGTGATGAGAGTGGGGGGAGGAGAAAGGGGAGAGTTGGAGTGGGAGGAGAGATGGGAAGGTGAGAAGAGGGGGGGGGGATGAGAGTGGGGGGGCTAAAGGGGAGGAGAGAGAGAGGGAGGACAGAGAGTGAGAAGGGGAAAGAGACAGAGGCAAGTAAAGAGGAGGAGAAGCGAGAGCGGTCAGAGCAGACACAGGCCCAGAAGGTTCGGACGTGTAGGGGGAGGAGGGTAGCAGAGTGCCCCGCTGGCCTTTCCAGGAGGGGAAATCTGAGCACAAGTGAAACAGCTCGGGACCTACACTCCAAACAGAGGCGTGTGCAGAATTGTGTCTCTGAAGACTGCCACTGAATAGCAGACAGATCTGCATCCCAGTTTCTGTTCAGGCAGAATAGGTTGTTGGCTGACAAGGAAGAAGCAGGGTCAGTGAGTTCACATTACAGGGACTGTTACTGCAGCAAACACGGGAGGCAACAATCCTGGCCCTGTTTCCCGGGATCATCAATGTTCCCCCCCACCACCCTGTCATCACCATTTCTGCATCCAAAATCTTCCATCAAACAGGAAAGAACAAAACATTTCTATAGCACCTTTCCTGAGCTCAGCGCATCCCAGAGCGCTTTACAGACAATGGGCAGCATTTTCTGATCTTCCCACCAAGAGGATCTTCCGGTCCCGGCCAAAGTGACAGACCACCCCCTCCCCCCACTTTAGATAGGATGGCCATGCTCAATTGCCCCTTAGTGTCCCGGGATGCGTAGGTTAGAGGGATGAGCAGAGTAAATACATGGGGTTACGGGGATAGGGCCTGGGTGGGATTGTTGTCGGTACAGGCTCGATGGGTCTAATGGCCTCCTTCTGTACTGTAGGGATTCTATGAACATCTTAACCCAAAAGGCAGCTCTGCTGACAGTGCAGGACTCACTCGTACTGCACCAGGGAGGTCAGCCCGGAGTTTGAACTGGTGGTATGTCACAAGAGCAATGCAGAGGTGACATTAGTCTCTGAGTGTGCAACAGATTTACCAATAAGAATTTTAAAATATCTTTGCCATCACTAAAATGTCTGCACTGCACTTGGCGCTCAGCCTCTGTGGTGCCTGCTTTCTTTGCTCAGAGTCCACATCCAGGCTTAATCAATCAAGCATGAGCAACAATCAGTTACCAGAGTCTCATAATCAAGTACCGAATGGTTGAACACCACCACTCAGTTCAGTCACTCACGCGACCAGCAGGTTACAAGAAAGCTCGGAGTGATCCAACCTTTGGACGAACAGTGATCCCACCAGACCCCAAGCCCTATATTGGGAAGTCTTGTTAACATGTAACAATGCAAGGCCAGGCTGGCATCAACAACATCAGACGGGAAATATCCATGTTTGAGTGTCTCAGGAGCCTTATAAATAGAACAGATTCACAACAGCTAAGTCATGATGGATTGCTGGACTCTGCCAACGGTAGAACTGATTCTCATCTGCCCAAACATTTCACAGCCACTTATAGGTGCTGAAACATCTTCCTTGAATACTGATCAGCCCTGAGACTTGTGGCGGGGGGTGGGGGGGGGGGGGGGCGGAGGCGAGATATCCAGTCAATGAAAGAATCCCTCAGCAGTCCTCCATCAAGCTCAAAGAGGTGAAAAAATACTCCAGAGCAAGACCCAAGAGTTAGCGAGTGACTGCAGGGAATAGTAGGGAGAGGGAAAAGTGTATGTGTGCACCAGGTGGAATTATTCTGGGGTAACTTGGCCTGTAACTCTAACTGCGCAATACCAGGAGCAGTAAATTTGCCACCCCTTTTACGGAATCCTCCATTTTGCTTTCAAATGAAAAAGGGAAGAGAATTAAACGGGGCAGTTGCTTCCCTCGTAAAGTGAAGACCGTCCCTTTCTTTCCAGCGTCCACCACTAGTAATGCCCACATCTCAAGCATAAACTGACAAATTAACTCAGAGATGCCAAGTGAGGGAAGTGGAGATGTCACTCAGGTGTTATAACGACCATTCTTCTCGGAAGTCGCTTTAGCTCTTGTGGCTGGACGGCTGGTTAGTGATGCAGAGCAACGCCAACAGTGTGGCTTCAATTCCCATACCAGCTGAGGTTATTCATGAAGGCCCCACTTTCTCAATCTTGTCTCTCGTCTGAGATGGGGTGATCCTTAGGTTAAATCACCACTAGATTGACTCTGTCCACACTTCCCGGTGCCTCGGAAAAGCAGCCAGCATAATTAAGGACCCTACGCTCCCCAGACATTCCTCTCTTCCACCTTCCTCCGTCGGGGAAAAAGATACAAAAGTCTACGGTCACGTACCAACCGACTCAAGAACAGCCTCTTCCCTGCTGCCATCAGACTTTTGAATGGACCTACCTTGCATTAAGTTGATCTTTCTCTAGCTATGACTGTAACACTACATTCTGCACTCTCTCCTTTCCTTCTCTATGAACGGTATGCTTTGTTTGTATAGCGTGCAAGAAACAATACTTTTCACTGTATGTTAATACATGTGACAATAATAAATCAAATCAAAAAATCATCTGGGACAATGGCAAATATATATCTGGATGAGACGGAGTGGTATTGCTGCTGTGGGTCAGAGGGCGTTTTACTCATCCTGACACTCTGAGTGGGGAGTGCTCAATGGCATCAGCACAACCCAACTGTGTGGCAACACTTCACACATTCAGATCCCATTCACTCCACATGGTGTTTTATACCAGCACAATTTCAATTCCAGTTTTGATAGTTGACTGGAAGGGCAGCACGGTGGCACAGTGGTTAACACTGCTGCCTCACAGCGCCAGGGACCTGGGTTCAATTTCGGCCTTGGGTGACTGTGTGGAATTTACACATTCTCCCCGTGTCTGCGTGGGTTTCCTCTGGGTGCTCCGGTTCTCTCCCACACTCCAAAGATGTGCGGGTTAGGTGGATTAGCCATGCTAAATTGCTCCTTAGTGTCCCAAGATGTGTAAATTAGAGGGATTAGCAAGGTAGATGTGCAGATAATGGGGATTAGCATGGTAGATACATGGGTTATGTGGATAGGGCCTGGGTGGGATGCTCTGTCGGTGGGTTGATGTAGACTTGATGGGCTGAATGGTTTCCTTTTGCACTGCAGGGATTCTATAATTTTAGGCACCAGTCAGAGGGGTAATTAGCCAAAAGTAAAAAAAATGGATTATATCCTATTTGTCCCTAAATCATTTGAAGTCAGACTTGGCAACAGGAAAGAATCAGAGAAATCAACACACACACAAATTAGAATGGAAATAAGACCATAAAACATATAGGAGCAGAATTAGGCCATTCGGCCCAACAAGTCTGCTCCACCATTCAGTCATGGCTGATATGATTCTCATACCCACTTTCCTGTCTTCTCCCACTCACTTTCCTGTCTTCTCCCTGTAACCCTTGATCCCCTTATTGATCAAGAACCTATCTATCTCCGTCTTAAATACACTCAGTGACCTGACCTCCACAGCCCTCAGTGGCAATGAGTTCCATAGATTCACCACCATCGGCTGAAGAAATTCCTCCTCTTCTCAGTTTTAAAGAAGCGTCCCTTCATTCCGGGGTTGTGCCCTCGAGTTCTAGTCTTTCCCACTCGTGGAAACATCCTCTTCACGTCCAATCTATCTAGGCCTCTCAGTATTCTACAAGTTTCAATAAGATCCCCCCTCATCCTTCTAAGCTCGATCGAGTATAGACATGTCCTCCTTTGTGATCCGGAGGACATTTTGATTTGATTTATTATTGTCACATGTATTAACGTACAGTGAATAGTATTGTTTCTTGCACGCTATACAGACAAAAGCATACTGTACATAGAGAAGGAAAGGAAAGAGTGCAGAACGTGGTATTCCAGTCATAGCTAGGGTATAGAGAAAGATCAACTTAATGTGAGATAAGTCCATTCAAAAGTCTGATGGCAGCAGGGAAGAAGCAGCTCCCGAGTCGGTTGGTATCTCAGGACTTGTATTTTTTTCACGATGGAAAAAGGTGGAAGAGATGTCACCCCAATCGCACAATGTGGTTGATTATTAATTGACTCTGATGCCAAACTCCAGACACTAATTACCTTCTCGATAAGTAGGAAAATGTTGCGGGGTTATGGGGAACGAGCAGGGGGAGTGATTGGATAGCTCTGCTTTGGAGAGCCAGGACCGGCATGATGGGCTCAACAGCCTCCTGGTGCACTGTTATCATTCTATGATGCTGCAAAGGAGGATGGGTATTAAATGGCAGCAACGCCCACATCCCAAGAATTCATTTCAGAAAGAGCCAGGGCTGAAAGTGCCGATCCTCTGTGCGTTGAAACAAAGACACCTACACACACACACAATGCAATGAATTCCTAGTTACAAAAATACAGTGGTTGTAAGCAGCAACGGTCCCTTCCCCCAGCCGCCCACCAGCACAGCCTTGGCTGATGCTGTGGATCCAACCTGCCCCGAGTGAGAGAAAGGCAGATGGGAGCTCAGAGAAAGGGAGGGGAAAAGAGGGAGGAAGGAGGATTGAAATGAGAAAGGTTACCACATGAACAGAGATACTTCGAGCTTCAAACACAATTCCCTCAAAAAGTTACTGCTAAAGCCCGGAATATAAACCAACTTTGCAAATAGAGGCAGAGAATACAAGCGTCCAGAGGTTGTGATAAATTTGTATCAAACATCGTACAGGTCATACTTAGGAGGATAGGGTTACCAACCCTCCAGTGTTGTCCTGGAGTCTCCAGGAATTGAAGATTGATACATAGAAAATAGAAGCAGGAGTAGGCCATTCGGCCCTTCGAGCCTACCCGGCATTCATTTTGATCATGGCAGATCATCAAATTCAATATCCTGATTCCCACACCCCCCTCCCCTACCTCCTCCATATCCCTTTAGCCCCAAGAGCTATATCTAACTTCTCCTTGAAATCACACATTATTTTGGCCTCAACTACTTTCTGCGGTGGTGAATTCCACAGATTCGCCACCTTCTGAGTGAAGAAATTTTTCCTCACCTCAGTTCTAAAAGGTTTACCCCTTATCATCAAAACCATGACCCCTAGTTCTGGACTCCCCCACCATTGGGAACATTCTTACTGAATCTACCCTGTCTAATCCTGTCAGCATTTTATAAAATCAATCTCTGGGATACTGCTGTGTGCAATCCTGGAGAAATATTTCGGGGCTTTAAAAAAAAAATTGTTTCTCTGTCAGTTCCATAGAATCCCTACAGTGCGGAAGGAGGCCATTTGGCCCATTGAGCCTGCATTGACTCTTACACAGGCCTATCCCCGTAACCACGTATTTTTACCTCGCTAATCCCCCTAACCTACACATGTTGGGGCACTAAGGGGCAATTTAGCACGGCCAATCCACCTAACTCGCACATCTTTGGAATGTGGGAGGAAACCGGAGCACCCGGAGGAAACCCACGCAGATATGGGGAGAATGTGCAGACTCCACGCAGACAGTCACACTAGGCCAGAATTGAAGCCGGGTCCCTGGCGCTGTGAGGCAGTTGTGCTAACCACTGTGCCACCCAAAACATTTTCTTTGAACATTTCTCTTTACCAGATATAAAAAAATATTGAAAATGGGAAATAAAGGCTGTTTGTCGAGCATCATATAATTGGGTGATGAGTCTTTTTGCTTTCCAATTGGTGTAGTAGGAAAGCAGTACATGACAAGGATGGATGTGTTGGCTGACTAATGGCTGGAGGCTGTGGACAAGTCATGTACTCTGTCCAGGAATACATTTAATCACAGTTGACAACCCTATTATAGGAGTTTGTTCCATTAGAAAAAGGACGTTAAAGACACTGATTTTTTCGTCAGACATGGGCGCCACTGGTTAGTCAGCATTTATTGCCCATCCCTGGTTGCCCTTGAACTGAATGGCTTGCCAGGCCATTTCAGGAGGCAGTGGAGAGTCAACCACATTGCTGTGGCTCTGGGAGTCACATGTAGGCCAGACCACGCAAGGACGGCAGATTTCCTTCCCTAAAGGACATGAGTGAACCAGATGGGTTTTTCCGACAATTGACAATGGTTTCATGGTCATCAGTAGATTCTTAATTCCAAATTTTTTTCATTGAATTCAAATTCCACCACCTGCCATGGTGGGATTCGAATCCGGATCCCCAGAGCATTAGTTGAGTTTCTGGGTTAATAGTCCAATGATAATACCACTAGGCCATGGCCTTCGCTTAATGCACAGTTTGAATTCAGCAGGATGATGCCAGGATGGGAAATTACGTGAGCAGAGACCAGGGTTATTTCTACTGGTGTGGAGGTGGGCAAGAGAAGATTTAATGGCAAATTTTACGTGAGCAAATACAGAAACGTTTGTGTGTCTGAGTCAGTGACAGGGAGGCATCCATTTAAAATGATGGCAGAGCTAAGGATGCTTTGCCACAGGGAATGTTTCAGACAGAAACCCTTTAAAAAAAGGGAAAATTGGATAAACATATCAAAGGAAAGCTCAGTTTTGACTTGCTCCACCAAGGAGCCAGTACAGACATGATGGGCAGAGTGGACTTCTGCATTGCCTTTAGGAACTATTTATTGGACAACAAGGATCAGGAAACTTGAAACAGAAAACAGACATTCATGACAGCTTGCTGTTGCCATGGAAACTGTAAACAATATCACATGTCAAATGGGGCTGGACCGAGCGAGCAAAATCATCCGTCACTGGTGCTGAAGTGAATATTAACAGGACCGCACATTGGTAAGGAAATGTTATAGTGGCTGCTACCGGGAAGTGAAGACTGTCGCTTCAAATTACACATCAGCGCCGTAGCAAGCTAAACACATTCCAGAAGAAATATTGAAAAGGGATGCGATTCAACAAATGCAGACTTTCAATTTCTTAGTGTCCATCAAACCCTGCAAAAATCCCCCAGTCTCACCATCACCTGCATGGGACATGGCCACCCAGGCGATTGTGTTCATTCGCCCAGTCGACATTCTGTATCTTTGGATATTGTCCACAACGGGACCAGGCTTCAACAGCGAGACAGATAAAAACCATGGGGGCGCGATCATACTGGTCATTCACGCCACGCTCCCGCTGCAGCGAGGCTGGAGAATTTGGCGCCCAGCCAAATCTCCGTTCACTGCAACGGGGATGAGGAAATCCCACCGGCGTGAACCGCTGGAGGATTCCGGCCACACTGTTTAACTGGAAAAGAAGGTACTCCTCATCATTCGATTGGACATTGCTAGTTCTGCCTTCCTCGGACTTTGTCTCGCTTTCTCTGCATTCTCTCTCCCAACCATCCCCTCACTGGGCTTTCCACAGGCATTTATTACAAATCCACCAAGCCCAGAGCAACCGGGAATGATGCTTCTTCCAACAATATCCCCAATCACTTCTCGCCCAGCTTCTCATTACCCTCCATGTCTTCCCCCATTTTCCATTCCGGACATTCTGGTCTCCAACTCCAATCCATATCACACCACATCAGCCAGGAGTTCCCTCAAGCAATAATTGGCAAACAGCCCGTAATCGAAACCACTCCACCTGCCGTCTCTCCATTCGCACCAGCCCAACCTTTCCTCTCAGTGACCCGACCCCCATGCCTTCACTTTCCATCCTACCTGCCTTCACAATCACAGGGTTTTCCACCATTTCCGACAGTTACATGATCCCACCAACATCAAGACCACAAGAAATTACAAAGGGTTGTGAATGAAGCCCAGTCCATCACTCAAACCAGCCTCCCACCCATTGACTCTGTCTACACTTCCCACTGCCTTGGCAAAGCAGCCAGCGTAATTAAGGACCCCACGCACCCCGAACATTCTCTCTTTCACCTTCTTCCGTCGGGAAAAGGATACAAGAGTCTGAGGTCACGTACCAACCGACTCAAGAACAGCTTCTTCCCTGCTGCAGACTTTTGAATGGACCTACCTTATATTAAGTTGATCTTTCTCTACACCCTAGCTATGATTGTAACACTACAGTCTGCACCCTCTCCTTCTCCCTTATGTACTCTATGAAGGGTATGCTTTGTCTGTATAGTGCGCAAGAAACAGTACTTTTCCCAATATACTTTTCCCACTGTATCCCAATACGCATAACAATAATTTAAAAAATTTATTTATTAGTGTCACAAGTAAGGCTTACATTAACACTGTAATGAAGTTACTGTGAAATTCCCCTAGTCACCACACTGGGTAAATGCACCAAACCAGCACATCTTTCGGACTGTGGGAGAAAACCGGAGCACCCTGAGGAAACCCATGCAGACACTGGGAGAACGTGCAGACTCCACACAGATAGTGACCCGAGCCAGGAATCGAACCCGGGTCGTTGGTGCTGTGAGGCAGCAGTGCTAATCGTGCCACCGTGCTGCATAGTCACAGTCTGAAAACAGAGTCACTTGTTGTTTTGGGCGTTGCAGCAGGCAATAGCAAGTTGCCACAAACAACAAGGCGATAAGAAAAACCCACTCCAACATCTTAAGCACAGAACAGCACCTCAAACAGTGTAACACTCCCCGATTACTGAGTTCAAACCCATAGCCTTCTGACCCAAGTGCCGAAAGTGCTACATCCGAGTCAAACTTAAACCTGGATCATTTTAATCAAAGCGCTTTGAATAAGAGCCATGGTACCGGGGCCCTGACTATTAACAATCCCTGTCAGACAGTGTGACAGAGAGTTCAGCACTGGGTCACTGCAGAATTCCAAAATCCTGCACATTTTATTGAAGATATCCGCCAAAATCTTTACACCGGTGGGATCTTAGGTCCTGCCGACAGCGCACCCCCTGCCCCAGGTTTCCCACCAGCAAGGGGTGTGTTCAACAAGAAACCCCATTGACAATGGCGGGACCACAATATCCTACTGCCAGTGAGTGGCGTCTCCACTACCTGCGGAGAGGGGGAGGAAAATCTCACCCATCGCATGCAGGATGGGACTTCCTTAACCAGAGTTTGTTGCACTTTCTAACTGAGCATGTGCAGAAATAGCTGCCCAATGAAAACAGACTGAACAAAAACATCCACCAGCTCCTGATGTGGTCCCGAATCTGCCAAATCGCATGTGGGACGAAGTCAAAATGGTCGGGAGCTTACGACTCTCACCAACTTTTACAGGTGCACCATAGAAAGCATCCTTTCTGGTTGTATCGCAGTTCGGTATGGCTTCTGCTCTGCCCAAGACCGCACAGAACTACAAATTGTGAATGTAGCCCAAACCATCACGCAAACCAGCCTCCCATCCATTGACTCTGTCTACACTTCCCACTGCCTTGGAAAAGCAGCCAGCATCATTAAGGACCCCACACAACCTGGACATTCTCTCTTCCACCACCTTCTGTCAGGAAAAAGATACAAAAGTCTGAGGTCATGTACCGACCGACTCAAGAACAGCTTCTTCGCTGCTGCCGTCAGACAGAGAGTTCAGCACTGGGTGGTAGGGCCCACACGTGGGGGTAGGGCCTGGGTGGGATTGTGGTTGGTGCAGACTCGATGGGCCGAATGGCCTCCTTCTGCACTGTAGGGTTTCTATGATGATTTCAGACTTTTGAATGGATCTACCTCACATTAAATTGATCTTTCTCCACACCCTAGCTATGACTGGAACACTACATTCTGCACTCTCTCCTTTCCTTCTCTATGAATGGTATGCTTTGTCTGTATCACGCGCAAGAAACAATACTTTTCACTGCATGTTAATACATGTGACAATAGTAACTCAAACCAAAGTAATCCTCAGCCCAGCCCCAGGCCACAGGACATCTCCTAGCGACAGAGCACGTTATTTGTTGCACAGTGTAATATTCCTCAGAGTTCAGTCTATGCTAAAGGCACAGGTTAGCATTGGCATTTCCACACTGCCACAAGCTCCACAGTCCTTGTCTCGCATCACTAATTAGTACGTTTGTGAAGTAATAGCTCCGGGTTTTTTTTTCCCCATAATTATCCATTCTTGATGCATGGACAATGTCGCCCAGCATTCATTGCCCCTCCTAGTTGCCCTGAAGACTGAAAGTAATCAAGAGTCAACCACATTGCTATGGCTCCGGAGTCACATGTAGGCCAGACCGGGTAAGGATGGCAGATTTCCTTCCCTAAAAGGGCCTTAGCGAATCAGATGGGTTTTTCCAACAATGGACAACGGTTTCATGGTCATCTGTAGATTCTTAATTCCAGATATCAAAAGAGAAAATGCTGGAAAATCTCAGCAGGTCTGGCAGCATCTGCAAGGAGAGAAAAAACCTTTGACAAAGGATCATCTGGACTCGAAAAGTTGGCTCTTTCCTCTTCTTACAGATGCTGCCAGACCTGCTGAGATTTTCCAGCATTTTCTCTTTTGGTTTCAGATCCCAGCATCCACAGTATTTTGCTTTTATTATTAATTCCAGATTTTTTTTTTCATTGAATTCAAATTCCACCGTCTGCCATGAGATTCGAACCCAGGTCCCCAGAACATGAGCTGAGTTTCTGGATTAAGAGTCTAGCAATAATACCACTAGGCCATCGCCTCCACCCTCATTGTCACTTTTACTGTAGCCAGTACATTTTGTACTGTCATTTTCAAAATGAATCAACTATGGAGTTAGCTCATAGATCAGTTATGATCTCAACAGCTTTGAGTGGTTAAATGGCCTAATCTTGTTTCTATGCTCCCAAATTCCCATTGTCTGGATTACTAATCCAGTAACACAACCATCACACCATACCCATGTGATCTTTTTAAACACACTGCAGGTCCTCCGAGCATGACTCAGCCACGTACAATGATAGAAGGGATTAAACATTTCTGAAATCAATTCCAAGTTTCCTAACACTAAATATTAAACCAGATATAAATTGAGGAAGAAAAAAGTGTTGGCGGAGGCCTCGCTCACCCAACACCTTTACCTGGCCCTCTCGATACATGAACATGCCCATCTGCTTACCACTCCCACCTCTCTTCAGAAACACAAAACTGCTGCCAGTACAAGATTCTGAGACTGGTATAAAGACAAGGCTAGGATGCCACCAAAGGCAACTCCAGGGCAAATTGATTTGTGTTTTGCAATTCATTCCCAGGACCTGAGCATCACAGGCAGCACAGTGGTTAGCACTGCTGCCTCACAGCACCAGGGACCTGGGTTCAATTCCAGCCTCGAGTCACTGTCTGTGTGGAGCTTGCACATTCTCCCCGTACTTGTGTGGAGTTTGCA
The DNA here is from genome assembly GCF_964213995.1 of Mustelus asterias. Taxonomy (NCBI): domain Eukaryota; kingdom Metazoa; phylum Chordata; class Chondrichthyes; order Carcharhiniformes; family Triakidae; genus Mustelus; species Mustelus asterias. The sequence goes on from NC_135820.1 coordinate 18,167,922, forward strand.
TGTTCTCCCCATGTCTGGGTGGGTTTCCTCCAGGTGCTCCTGTTTCCTCCCACAGTCCAAAGATGTGCAGGTTAGGTGAATTGGCCATGCTAAATTGCTCCTAATGTCATGGGGATTAGCAGGGTAAATATGTGGGGGTCACAGGGATAGGGCGCAGGTGGGATTGTTGTGGGTGCAGGCATAGAGTCATAGAGGTTTACAGCATGGAAACAGGCCCTTCGGCCCAACTTGTCCATGCCACCCTTTCTTTTTTAAAACCCCTAAGCTAATCCCAATTGCCCGCATTTGGCCCATATCCCTCTAAACCCATCGTACCCATGTAATTATCTAAATGCTTTTTAAAAGACAAAATTGTACCCGCCTCTACTACTACCTCTGGCAGCTTGTTCCAGACACTCACCACCCCGTGTGTGAAGAAATTGCCCCTCTCGACACTTTTGTATCTCTCTCCCTCATCTTAAACCTATGCCATCTAGTTTTAGACTCCCGTACCTTTGGGAAAAGATATTGACTATCTGATATGAGTATTTAATAAAAAATAATGACATGACGGACCAAATGGCACAGTAGTTAGCACTGCTCTCTCGGTGCTAGGGACCCCAGTTTAATTCCCAGCTTGAGTCACTGTCTGTGCAGAGTCTGTACGTTCTCCCCGTGTCTGCGTGGGTTTCCTCCGGGTGCTCCGGTTTCCTCCCACAGTCCGAAAGACGTACTGGTTAGATGCATTGGCCATAGTAAAATTCACCCTCAGTGTACCTGAACAGGCACCGGAGTGTGGCGACTAGGGGATTTTCACAGTAACTTCATAGTGTTAATGTTAACCTACTTGCGACACTAATAAATAAACTTCAACTTAAAAAACTTCTGCACTGTAGGGATTCTATGATCAGTGTCAAGGATGGCAATTTGAAATCCACCTCTCAGTGCATTGGGAAGGTGTTGATGGGCAGCTGGTTTGTCACCAACGGTGGTCTTTAGCTGCCTGCAGTTTTGCACTGGGCACTAGTTTCTATTTTTTCACAATCCAAAACTAAAAACTGGTTCGCTAACCTGGTCACCACCACCCACGTTTCTATGTGACAGGTAGTCTAATGGCCATCGCACTGAACTAACAACCCCAAGGTGATGAATTCAAACCAAGATAAGTTGGACAATTAATGGACTGGAACAAAACAGCAGCTCTGTAAGTGATCCATAGACCCCTCCAGGGGAAGAGATTTAGCTGCTCCCTCCGTAGCCTGATCTACACAGATCAGAGTCCCACACTGACTACTGATGGGCGATAAATTAAGAATTGTCCACAGCTCAAGAGTAGAAAACTATAATATTGCTGAAAAAAAAGACATACTGTCAAAGTTTTTCATCTTCCACTTATCAGGACAGATACACATGGACATCAAATCTCACGAATCTGTCCTGATGAGCGCAAGATGAAAAACTTAGACAGGTTTAGTTTTTCAGCATTGCCGAGAGCCTGTACTACCAAACGATGAAACTTCTCATGCCGGTATGTTACAGCCATTCACACTGGTGGGATTTTTCGATCCCGCTGCAGTGAGCAGAGATTTGACTGGGCGCCAAATTCTCCAACCTCCCTGCAGTGGGAGCGTGGTGCCAATGGCTGGTAAGATCGCGTCCTCAATGTATTATCATGCAGGAAAAAGACAATAAAGAATCAGTCCTCAACAGGCATCGTAAGTGTGGAGAAATTTCACAAGTCTTAGGTAGACCAGTCCGATGAAATACAGCGATGGTCCAACCCAGTGATTTTCAACAGGGAGAGAGCCTTTGGCTGGAGATAACATTTCTCCCTGGAGTCTGGCTCCTTACTCCGGTCCAGGTGGAGTTAAAGTAGCCCCAAGATCCAGACTCGAGAATACAGAGGCACCATCTTTCACCATGAACTAACCTAGAGTAAGCAGCAGCTGCCTGGGAACAAAGCGTGGGCTAGCATGGCACAACACAACCTCACCTTTACAACGAATGCCATGAGAAACTCAACTCAGACTAGCAGAGTGCAGCGAGAATGGGAACCTCGAGTTCACACACAGTGGAGGCCCCGGCATCTACACCTGTTTCTTGTTCAGGAAGCTAGATGATTACCAAAGCCCAAGCTGCAGGAAATGCCAAGCTTGAAGGGAGTAGGGATGATTGTAAGATCCTCCTAGAGCTGACCCGGATCTTGTTCTATAGATTGCAAGGAAAAGGATGATGACGGGTGGTTAGCACTGATGCCTTACAGCGCCACAGAGACCTGGGCTCAAATCCCGGCTTGGGTCTGTACAGAATCTTCACGTTCTCCCCGTGTCTGCGTGGGTTTCCTCCGGGTGCTTTGGTTCCCTCCCTCAGTCTGAAAGATGTGCTGGTTAGGTGTATTGGCTATGCTAAATTCTCCCTCAGTGTACCCGATCAGGCGCTGGAGTGTGGCAACTAGGGGATTTTCACAGTAACTTCATTGCAGTGTTAATGTAAGCACACTTGCGACACTAATAAATAAATAGATGACCACAGAACTGAGAGGATTATGGACCATCTTACTTCAATTTACAACTATACCCCACCCCCTCCCCCCCCCCACTCCATACCCCATTTCAGAGTCTGACGATCAAGGGTTCCAGTTTGAGGGACTGACAGGGGCACTGTTTTTAACCAAAATATTAAATCACATCCCAGCTGGGTTTGAGAGATTCTGATATATGAGGAGAAGAGCAGGGAATCTCTCTGGAAACTGGCTAGCATTTACTCCTCACTGTTTCAGCACAAATAGATTAGTTTACAGTTTATTTATTAGTCCCACAATAGGCTTACATTAACACTGCAATGAAGTCACTGTGAAAATCCCCTAGTCTCCACACTCCGGCACCTGTTCGGGTACACTGAGGGAGAATTTAGCATGGCCAATGCACCTAACCAGCACATCTTTTGGACTGTGGGGGGAAACCGGAGCACCCTTAGGAATTCTATGGGGATTCTGTAAGGATTCTATGCAATGTCCCCCACCCAGAGGAAACCCACGCAGACATGGGGAGAACACGCAAATTCCACACTGACAGTGACCCCCAAGCCGGGAATCGAACCTGGGTCCCTGGCGCTGTGAGGCAGCAGTGCTAACCACTGTGCCACCGTGCTCTTAACTCATCATTCAGATCATGGTGGCACTTTGCTGTTGGCAAACAGAAAATTCCTTGTTGCATATTACAAGAGCAGCTGCATTTGAAAAGGCTGTAAAATGTTTTGGGGCGTTTTGAGGTTGTGATGGGTGTTATGTAAATGCAGTTCCTTCCCTCCCTGGATGCTGTGTAGGTGACGGAGGTGGATGGATACCCAGCTCCTAACAGGGACCAGCAGAATGGACAAGCCAATGACAGGATCTTAGAGGGTCTACACATGACATATTACTGTTTCCGAGGCAACTCACTCCACAGTCTGATGGCGAATGACAGTCTGGAGGGAGGGATTTTCCTGCACTCACATCACAACTTTTATTTCAAACTGCCCTCTTCCCAATTTGCAACTCACATTGGAGACACCAAAAATACATCTGGCCCTGGAACAGGGCCCAGGAAATATTCTCGCAACTCACACACGAGGAATGTGTCTGCACCAGGGTATCCAACTGTGACGCCATCACAGTGCAACCCAAGAGACACACAGACACACACCTACAGACAGACAGACACACTCAGACACACACCTACAGACAAACAGACACACTCAGACACACACCTACAGACAGAGACACAGCCGGACACACACACACACATTCGCACACGAACAGACAGACACACACGCACACACACAAACACACTCAAAAACACAGGCAGATACATGCACACAGGCAGAGACACTCACAGAAAGACGGACAGACACACACACACACACACTGACAGGTCAGTGGGTTGTCCTCAGGAGCAGGAATGCTAACTGTTCTCCCCACTTGTCACACCACCTCCCCCAGCACAAACAGCCCAGAGAGGCCTGTTGCGGCTCCAGGATCAGAGTCCCAGTCAGACCAGGAATGGGACCAAGGGGTTTCCGGGTCAGCTGGGTTCAGTGCTCCACAGCCCACTGTACTAAAAGTCAGAAACTCTGTAACGTAACAGCTGGGGCGATTGGGAGCAACTCCGATGGATTCTCCACCTCTGAGAAACAGCAGAATATAAAAGGGGGAAAGGAAGACGGATTAGACAAGCACACAAGAGATTCCACAGAATTCAGTCCGGACATTCTTTCTGCCTGAATATCTAATGCAATGTGAAAGGTTCAGTTTAGTGTGAATTCATCTGAACTACGCTCAAAAACAAGGGATTATCCGCCTCCTCTGCGAATGGGAATGCAGTGCAGTGTATTCAGTGCTAATAAAACTAAGCAAATGTTTCCCATCAAAATTAGGAAGAGAGCGAGAGAGAGAGAAAGGAGAAAAAAAATGAGCTGAGATATCTGCGAATGTTATTGCTGAGATAAGCGATCTGTTAGAATCGATAGAAACCAATTCTTGTGTTGGGAAGAATGAGGGGGTACAAGCTGGGATTAGAGTTAGGATATTCAGAGCTGATGCCAGGAATGCACTCCCTCCCACAGAACACCAGGATGTTAGGTTAGTTGACAATTTCAAAATTGACAATGATCAATTTTAATCAGACAAGGAACTGAAGGGATATGAAACCATGGCGTGCCAAAGAATTTACGATGCAGAGCTGCCATTATCTAATTGGGGAGGTGACATCGTGGTATTTTTCTTTATTAGTGTCACAAGTAGGCTTACATTAACACTGCAATGACGTTATTGTGAAAAACCCCTAGTCACCACATTCCGGCGCCTGTTCGGGTACACTGAGGGAGAATTTAGCATAGCCAATGCACCCAACCAGCACATCTTTCAGACTGTGGGAGGAAACTGGAGCACCTGGAGGAAACCCACGCAGACACGGGGAGAACATGCATAGACAGTGACCCAAGCCAGGAATCGAACCCGGATCCCTGGTGCTGTGAGGCAGCAGTGCGAACCACTGTGTCACCATATTGTCACTGGACTGGTAACCCAGAGACCCAGTGTAATGCGCTCGGGTCCCGGGTTCAAATCCCACCACAGCAGATGGTGAGTTCAATATAAATCTGGAATTAAGAATCTACTGATGACCATGAAACCATCGTTGATTGTCGGAGAAACCCATCTGGGTCACTAATGTCCTTTAGGGAAGGAAATCTGCTGTCCTTACCTGGTCTGGCCTATAAGTGGCCCCAGAGCCAGAGCAATGTGGTTGACTCTCAACTGCCCTCAGGCAACTAGGGATGGGCAATAAATGCTGGCCAGTCAGCGACGCCCATTGTCCCACAAATGAATTTTAAAAATCTAAACTGACACTCCAGCGGGAGAGGATACCATTGAAATTTAACAGCCGGGATGATTGGGAACAACTCCGAATAGATTCTCCGCCTCTGAGAAACAGCTGAATATAAAAGGAGAAAGGAAGACATTGTTGGAAGTGCCACTTTTTGGATGAGATGTTAAGCCAAGGCCCCATCTTAACAGTGTTTCCCGTCCCCGTCAGCATTTATTGTCCATCCGCACATTTTGAGTGAATGGAGGTAAGGTATTGCAGAGGATGCAAAAGATCTGTGACATTATTCAAAGAGAATCAGACTGTCCCCAGCAACGTGCCCAATATTTATCCATCAACCACGCTCACTAAAACAGATGAGCTGCTCACTGTCACGTTGTGGGATCTTCCTGCACTTCTTACATTATGACAGGGGTGCACTATAACAAGTGCCTCACTGGCTGTAGAATGCTTTGGGACACCTTGCAAGGTATTCTAGAGATGCAAGACTTTCTTTCGTAAAAGGCCACTTTGAAAACAAATGTTTTTCTCACTTACCCAAGGGGACGCTGGATCAGGGCCGGGTGAATCTGCTGAATTCCCAAAGCCAAGCCTGTAAACAAAATGATTGGCTATAAATAAAACTACTGCAAGAAAGATCAACGCTATATCCTGAGACTGCGCTAGATAGATATTTGGGGGAGTGCGGGGGTTATGGGATGAAGTTCTTTCTTAGCTGCCCCCAATTTTGTTTTATTTACATTCTTTCATTGGATGTGGGAGTCGCTGGCTAGAGCAACATTTATTCCTCACCCTTAGTTCCCCTCGAGAGATTATCCAACCTCTCCTCATAGCTAATACCCTCCATACCAGGCAACATCCTGGTAAACCTCATCTGTATCCTCTCCAAAGCATTCACATCCTTCTGGTAGTGTGGCGACCAGAATTGAACACAATATTCTAAATGAGGCCAACATTCACTTTAGCTACTCTCTTCCCTTTTAAATACTCACAGAAGTGTTTGCTATCCATTTTTATATTTTGTGCTAGTTTTCTTAAATAATTTACCTTTGCTACTTATATGACTTTTTTGGAAACCCTTTGTTAATCTTTAAAAGTTTCCCAATCTTCCAGTGTGCCACTGGCCTTTGCAATACGTATGCCTTAGGTTTTGTCTTTATGTTGTCTTTAACTTCCTTGCTTGCCATGGAAGTCTTTCCCCCTTCTTACCAGATTTTGTCCTCTCTGGAATATATATTATTTGGTAGGACTTGAATATCTCCTTGAATATCTGTTGCTGTTCATCAACTGTCCTACCCTTTAGCCTTCCTGCCCAGTTCACTAGGGCCAAATCTGTCCTCATGCCTATGTAATTACCTTTGTTTAAATCCAGAAAACTAGTGTGGGATTCCAGTTTCTACCCCTCAAAAAGATGGACAGTCTTGAGAGTCAGGAGGTGAGTCACTCTCTGCAGAATTCTCACCCTCTGACCTGCTCTTGTAGCCACAGTATCTATATGGCGAATCCAGTTCAGTTTCTGGTCAATGATAACCCCAAGGATATTGATGGTGTGGGATTCATCAATGGTAATGCCATTGAATGTCACGGGGTAATGGATAAATTCTCTTTGGTTGGAGATGGTCAGTACTTGACACGCAAGTGGCATAAATGCTACTTACCGCTTGTCAGAATGTGGTCTAGGTCTTGCTGCATATGGACATGGACTGCTTCAGTATCTGAGCAGTAGCGAATGATGCTGAACATTGCAGAGTCATAGAATCATAGAATCCCTACAGTGCAGCAGGAGGCCATTCGGCCCATCATATCTGCACCGACAGCAATCCTATCCAGACTCAATCCTCACAGCCCCACATATTCACCCCGCTAATTCCTTCAACCTACGCATCCCAGGACACTAAGGGGCAATTTATCATGGCCAATCAACCTAACCCACACATCTTTGGAGTGCGGGAGGAAATCGGAGCACCCGGAGGAAACCCACACAGACACGGGGAGAATGTGCAAACTCCACACAGACAGTCACCCGAGCCGGGAATCGGTCATCAGCGAACATCCCCATTTCTGACCTTATGATGGAAGGAAGGTCATTGATGAAGCAGCTGAAGATGGCTAGGCCGAGGACACTACCCTGAGGAGCTCCTGCTGTGATGTCCTGGGGACTGAGATGATTGACCTCCAACCACCACCGCCATCTTCCTTTGTGCCAGGTATGACTCCACCCAGCAGAGATTCTTCCCCCACCCAAATTCCCAGTGATGTCAGTTTTCATGGGGCTCCCTCGGTCAAATGCTGCCTTGATATCAAGGGCCATCACTCTCACCTCCCCTCCCCTCCTGAGTTAAGCTTTTTTTGTCCATGTTTGGGCCAAGGCTACACTGAGGTCAAGAGCTCAGTAGAAACCAAGCTGAGCTTCAGCGAGCTGAGTAAGTGGTGCTCTATTGCGATGCCAATGACACCTTCCATCACTTTGCTGATGGAAGTCCCAGTGTTCATGCCCTTCCAAACACTTTGTCCTACCCCAGTTATCCTTGAAGCCTCTCTGAGCTGAGTTCGAGGTAGCCTTTGTCAGAGATCTGTAGCCACAGGACGCTGTGACAGGACTGCCTCAGGGGCCCTACACACCCAAAACCAGCAGACGGAGGCGTGGCTAACATCCCCACCAGTCTGACCAGACTCTAGAGGTGAAGGGAGAAGATCATAGAATAGAAATCATAGAAACCCTACAGTGCAGAAGGAGGCCATTCGGCCCATCGAGTCTGCACTGACCACAATCCCACCCAGGCCCTACCCCCACATATTTACCCGCTAACCCTCTAACCTACACATCCCAGGACTCTAAGGGGCAATTTTTAACCTAGCCAATCAACCTAACCCGCACATCTTTGGACTGTGGGAGGAAACCGGAGCACCCGGTGGAAACCCACGCAGACACGAGGAGCATGTGCAAACTCCACACAGACAGTGACCCGAGCCGGGAATCGAACCCGGGACCCTGGAGCTGTGAAGCAGCAGTGCTAACCACTGTGCTACCGTGCCGCCCATGAACATTGGATGTCACGTGACTGCCCTACATGGGGAGGAGTGTTCAACCTCGGTTGGGACAACGGAAGATTTGAGGTTACTCATTATACCCTGACGCTGAGGGTGATTGATTTCACAATTCATCCAACCAGTGGTCTGCTCCAATGAAGGACGAACTTCCCGGGAGGGAGTCGAGATTCCTTCAACCAAGAGAAGCAGAGAAATACGGGAAAATTTCCTTCATAAAAAAGTCAGTCAGTGTTATTCGAGAAACTTTACTGAACGGGGAGTAGGGGCAGTAAAAAAATATTCACAGAATCTCTACAGTGCAGAAGGAGGCCATTCGACCCATCAAGTGTGCACCAACTCTCTGACAGGTCACCCCATCCAGGCTCTAACCATTACCCCCCTAACCTACACATCCTGAGGCACTAAGGGGCAATTTATCATGGCCAATCCACCTAACCCGCACATCTTTGGAGTGTGGGAGGAAACTGGAGCACCCAGAGGAAACCCACGAAGACACAGGGAGAACGTGCAAATTCCATACATATAGTCACCCAAGGCCAGAATTGAACCTGGGTCCCTGGCGCTGTGAGGCAGTCGTGCTAACCACTGTGCCAGTTATAATAAGGGGGGGGCGGGGTGTGGGGGTCTCAAGGTGTACAACAATCACACACCAGGGCGTACACAGCAAGACTCCAGAAGGGCAACTGCTCCATACAGAGGTTGGTTACTTACCAGTTTGTATGGTTCTTGGCTTTGCACCCAGGTAGGCCAGATTGACATTGGCTTTTCTGCCGTCGATGATGGGGTTGGGATCTTTACATGCACGGTCTGCGGAGACTCTGTCTGCCATGGTGACCTACGGCAAATTGATAAATGAACAAAACTGTTAGCAGTTAAACTCAGCCAGTGCACACAGCTCCCTCAGTGGATCAGCTGGGAAATTGAGCCAGACCGACTGAAGAAGGCTGGAGGAGAGGATTGCCAGCCTGGACCACACGAGCTGGTCAGGTCCAGCAGGTGTGCGTCAACCAGCCTTACAAATCTTGGGCTTGAGCAGAGATGTCAGCAACAGCAGTCTACCAAGCCTCAGATTAAGGGTAATATTTTGGCTCAGATTAAGGGTTATATTTGGTCTTGCATTTGGTTTTAGCCAATGAGGTTACACTGAGGCTTCACCTGAAGCAATTGTTCAAAGCCATCAGGGCCTTTTGGCCAAGATGAAGCTCAGATAGAGGCTGGGAGGGGGTGTAATACCTCATCCTGTCAGCTTGGATCTTGTTTGATTGAGCCCAAGGTGTCCTGCCTTGTCAGCTTGGATCTGTTTTGTCTCTCTTGTGGGAACTCTGATTGGGCCAAACTGGATTTTTGATTGGGAATAAAGTACCAAAAAAGATACAAAAATACCTCTGGATACAAAGTCGCACTGAAATAAGTGTCTCTGTGCAGTGGAGAGGAGCATGTTTCAGTCTCAATGGACTGCACCTCACCACTGAGGTTAGGATAGTGTGGGGACAGAATTAACCTGAGACACTGCATTTACAGTAATACCAGCCGCCTCCAGTCCTTTATATAGAGTCTTCCACAACCTCAAAGCATAGGGACAGACAATTTTTTTTTAGGCAAACGTGGTGGCGACATTCTGCAAACAGCATGGAAACAAAAGGGTGGGTAATCTTTACTGTGATATTGGTGCCCGAGGGAACTCGCCCCGCTCTTCTTCCAATAATGCTGCGAATTCCCTTCCACCCACCTGGGGTGGGGGATATGTGGCCTCAGTTCAAATCCACCTCCCTCAGTACGGCCACCTCTAGACTGAGGCTCACCCCTCTGATCCTCCAGCTCCATAGCGACAACACTCCCAAGCCAAACACTCAAATTTACGTGAATTTTCAAAATGCATTTGATAAGGTTTCATATGACAGACTTGCAGCAAAGATAATGGCAAATGGAATGAAGGGGGAATGTGGCCACATGATAAGAGAGGCGGCTAAAGCACACACAGCGAAAAGTGAAGGTGTTAAAAAATATATAATAATTTGCACTTTGGCAAAAGGACTAGAAGTGAGGCAAGGAAAATGTTTTCCACCCAGAGTCTGGAACGAACTTCCTGAGAGAGTGGTGGATGCAGGCTCGATCGAGGTTTTCGAAAGGGAATTGGATTGCTATCTGAAAAGAAAGAGTGTGCGCAAGATTACGGGGATAAGGCAGGGGAGTGGGATTGGGTAGAATGCTCTTTCAGAGATCCACTGCAGACCCAATGGGCCGAATGGCCTCCCTCTGTACTGTAAAGATTCTGTGATTCATATCACGGCCTTTCGTGACCTCAGTACCTTCCAAGGCACTTGACATCCAAGTAAATTCTTTAAGCATAGTCACTTTTGTGAGAAATGCAGTGGCCAATTTGCGTACAGCAAGATGCCACAAAACAGCTATGTTACAATGAGCAGGTAAATCTATTTCAGTGCTGTTGCAAATATTTTAGTGATATGTTTTAGAATATTAATTTTAGTTTCAAGAATTAAAGTTTTAGCTCTAGAAAATGGGGGCATCTAGTTGAGAAACTGATAACCAACTCTAATGCAAGTGCAACTCAAAACAATGCTTGAACAATAAATAATCCCATCTCTGGGCAACAGCCAAAAGGTCTACACTTACTTCAGTGAAAGAATATAAATGATGTATATAGTTCCCAAATCAAAAGAAGCCAGGACCAGGTTGCAAACAGAAGGGTTCCTTAACAGTGCCTGCAATTTCTGGAGTAGGGCAATGATATCAATTAGCAATACAAATTAACCATATTGGTTATAGAATCAAAGAATTATGTTGAAGATAAACTAATGCATTTGCATTTTGAGTCAAATTATCCCAGAGTGTGCCATGTTGTCATGGAGATAGTAATTCATGACGAAGCCTTGCTTAGAAGGTTCCTTTGTTTAATTTATCTGTATGATCTACTGATCAAATAGTTCAATTTGGGTTTTGAGAGGGGAAAAGCAGCTGGAAGATTTGTTCTGGTGGAAGAAATCGACAGTGATCTTCACAGAGCCTTTTGGCAGAAAGCTGGGGTGGAGGGCAGTTAGAAATCTGACAGCAACCTAAACAAGTAGCTGAGGTATCCATAGTCATGAGCTGGGTGAAGAAAAAGTTGGAGGGCCGCGTAGCCAAGAAGCTAGTGGAAGGAGCCCCATAGAATCTTACATCAGAGGAATGGCTGGAAACTAAGGAGAATTCAAATAAATTCCAGAGGGCTGTGGCATACCTTTGGGGTTGGTCACCAGAAAGGTGAATGAACCTTCAAAATTTTCTAAACCAAGGGAACTCTTGGGGGAAAGGGGGCAGGGCAGAAGTAAAAAGTAGAACTGGATTTATTTCCTAAGTTTTTATAAGTTACAATGTTAAGTTAACAGCGTTTACTTGTTCAGTTTTGTTGATATGCAATTCTGTTTTTGTTTAGAAACAAAATCCTGTGGCATAGTTCTGTTCGGACGGTTAATTGCGAGGTACCCTTCTTTCAACATTAACAGTCCCAAACGGGATTGGTTAAATATTATGAATAATCCAAAGAAACTCTTCTTCAGGAATAGTATCACTGGATCTTTTACATCCACCTGAGGGGTGCAGACAGGACCTTGCTCTCACCCAAAGACAGCATCTCTGACAGTGCAGCCCCCTCTCAACACACTGGACTGCCAATCTGAACGATGTGCTTCAGTCTCCAGAGTGGGTCTCGAGCCCACAACTCTGACTCAAAGAGGCAAACCGCGTGGCCTGGGAAGTTTGTCAGAATAGAAACTTACGGGAAATGAGGTTCCACAGGGGTCAGCAAGGAGGCCACTCTAGACGTGAGGAACAATATTCAGGTTTACTGTAGGCAGCAAACTGGAGTGACTGGGCCGAGGTATGGCAGATAGAGTTTAATTCCGATAAATGTGAGGTGTTGCATTTTGTAAGACAAACCAGGGCAGAACTTACACAGTTAAAGGTAGGGCCCTGGGGAGTACTGTCAAACAGAGACACTTAGGGGTGCAAGTACTTTCCTTGAAAGTAGCATCACAGGTAGACAGATAGTGAAGAAGGTGTTTGGCACACTTGACTTCATCGGTCAGAGCATTGAGTACAGGAGTTGGGACATTGGCCAGAATGTCACCGCTATGGGAATCAGAGCAGGTGAGGGACGAACAATGGGAAGGTCCGTTGACCTCAGGCGGGATTTTATGTTTTCGGGACGAGCGAGGCCGTAAACCCCACCCATTATGTTACAACTGTGCAAGACATTGGTAAGGCCACATTTGGCATACAATTCTGGTTGTCCTGCTATAGGGAGGGTGTTATTAAACTGGAAAGGGTTCAAAAAAGATTTACAAGGACGTTACCGGGGCTGAAAGGTTTGAATTATCAGGAGAGGCTGGGACTTTTTTCCCCCTGAAGCGTAGGAGGATGAGGAATGACCTTATAGAGGTTTATAAAATCATGAGAGGCATAGATAAGGTGAATAGCCAAGGTCTTTTCCCCAGGGTAGGGGAGCCCAAAACTAGAGGGCATAGGTTAAAGGTGAGAGGGGAAAGATTTAAAAGGGACCTGAGGGGCAACTTTCTCACACAGAGGGTGGTGTGTATGTGGAATGAGCTGCCAGAGGAGGTGGCAGAGGCGGGTACAACTACAACATTTAAAAGACATTTGGACAGGTACATGGATGGGAAAGGTTTACAGGGATATGGGCCAAATGCAGGTAATGGGACTATCTCAGTTTAGGAAACCTGGTTGGCATGGATGAGTTGGGCTGAAGGGCCTGTTTCCATGCTGTATATCTCTCTGATTCTTTAACACTGTGAAAAACCAAAGGAGCCCATATAGACTGGGATGATGCACATGTCCAATATCGCTGGATCAATCATGTAGTTTATTTGGTAGCAAATACCATAAGCTTTCGGAGCGCTGCTCCTTCGTCCCGAAAGCTTATGGTATTTGCTACCAAATAAACCTGTTGGACTTTAACCTGGTGTTGTTAAAACTCTTACTGTGTTCACCCCAGTCCAACGCCGGCATCTCCACATCATGTCAATCATGTGGCACAGTGCCTCCAGGACTCAAATCAACACCATAAAACCCCATCAATCTGAGAGGCACCAATAATGGAACAAGCTAACACCAGGTCCAACAAAGCTAAGGGAAGCATAGTGTCGAAGTAGGCCAGGACCTAATAGCTGCTATTGTCTTGTGGTGCATACACAGTCGATGCAGCCCAATGTCAAAACTGTGAAAAACAGGGAGAGATAAAGGAAAGATGGATGACAGGCGACAGAGGAGGACAGAGGTGGTACATCATTTCTACTAAGCACACACAAGGGCACAAACTAACAGATAGGGGAGATTAAAGAATATTTTACACAGGGGGTCTCTGCTCAAACCACTGTCCATAAACTGTTACAATCAGAGAATCCTTACAGTGCAGAAGGAAGGCCATTTGGCCCATCTGACCACAATCCCACCCAGGCCCTATCCCCATAACCCCACATATTTACCCTGCTGATCCCCCTAACACTAAGGGGCAATTTAGCCCAGCCAATCCACCTAACCCTCACATCTTCTGTTGTGAAAGAGAATTAGATAGAGAAATATTATCGATTTATGAAGAAAAGCAGGACAGCCAGATTGTGTGAGCTACTCAGATGGAGGAAATCACCAGCAGAGATTGAAGGGCTGAATGGCCTGTTTCTGTGCTGTAATAGTCTACATCTCGACAAGACACACATCGTTCTCTAGTTTTCCCAGAGAATGGCACTCAGTGTGGGGAAGGAGGGTGCTCCCTCTGGCTGCCGGTCTCTGTTCCTATCTGGGTGGCCTTGGAGAAGGAGCATGTAGTCTCCATTAGGATCTGTATGGTGGGACCCACAGGGACTGGAATGGCTAATGGACAATAACGTCATGATTTAGTTGTTAAGTTTCCTATGGTGTTGTTGGAATGGCGGCTTTGCTGCTTTATTTTAAACAGTTTGATTAGATCTCCTGGTAGTTTATTAGTTTAGTGGTGCCACTTCTGTCAGGTGACAATGGGGCATCCCTGGAGGTCCAATCAAAACAGAATCGCACGGTGGCACAGTGGTTAGCGCTGCTGCCTCACAGTGCCAGGGACCCAGGTTCGATTCCAGTCTTGGGTCACTGTTTGTGTGGAGTCTGCACATTCTCCGTGTCTGTGTGGGTTTCCTCCCACACTCCAAAGATGTGCAGGTTAGGTGGATTGGCCATGCTAAATCGCCCTCTTAGTGTCTCAAGATGTTGGGGTAATTAGTGGGGTAAATAGATGAGGTTACAGGGCCCCATAGAGCCTAGGTAAGGTGCACTGTCAGAGACTTGGTGCAGACTCAATGGACCGAATGGTCGCTTTCTGCATTGTAGGGATTCTATTCTATGATTCCAAATGACCATGTCACAAGCTCTGCTGCCCCTGCCCCACCCACTAGCAGCCCACACAGGGCAGAAGTGCGGAGTGCTACATGGTGTACTGGGACACAACAAGCCCCTTCTGTTCAGACCAGATAAAGGCCTGAAGTGCGCTACAGCTAACACCCCAAGTGCAGTCAACCCAGTTTGCAGCACAACCTGCTAACCGTGACCAAGAAGGAAGCAGCATGAATATTCAGCTGCCCTGTGTGCAGTCACCACTCCAGGCTGTGCAGTCGCCGATTTCTGAAGTGCAGTCGCTGCTGTAACGTAGGAAACACAAGAACAAATCTGCAGGCAGGACATTAGAACAATCTCGCATTTTTCCTCAAACTCTGTATTGGCAAATGTGTAATCGAGAAGCAATGTTTGTATCCGCGTGACTTGCAGAAACGCACTGAAGGAGGCAAGATCATAGAAAGAGGCCATTCAGCCCATCAAGCCTGCGCTGACAACAATCCCACCCAGGCCCTATCCCCTTAACCCCACACAGACACAGGGAGAATGTCCAAACTCCACACAGTCACCCAAGGCCGGAATCGAACCCAGGTCCCTAGCGCTGTGAGGCAGCAGCGCTAAGCACTGTGCCGCTCACAAATCCAAAAGATGCTGCAGTCTGTGGGAGCTTGCTGTGCACAAATTGGCTGCTGTGTTTCCGACATAACAACAGTGGGTGCCCTTTAAAAGTACTGGCTACAAAGTCTGGGGCATTCAGAGCTCATAAAGGCATGACTTAATGCAAGTTCTTTCCAAAACAGTGCCCTTTTAAGAAGGTAGACCCCACTATGTACGAGTGGATCATTTAGTATATCCCGCAAGCAACTGGCCCGAGAAAGTGTGCAAAATACTGGCATAATGGTCAGCACTGCAGCCTCACTGCGCCAGGGGCTCGAGTTCGATTCCTGGCCTTGGGTCACTGTCTGTGCGGAATTTGCACATTCTCCATGTCTGCATGGGTTTCCTCAGGTGCTCTGGTTTCCCCTCTCAGTCCGAAAGAAGTGCTGGTTAGGTGCATTGGCCATGCTAAATTCTCCCTCAGTGTTGCCCGAACAGGTGCTGGAGTGTGGCGACTAGGGGATTTTCACAGTAACTTCATTGCAGTGTTAATGGAAGCTTATTTGTGACACTAATAAATAAACTTTAAACGGCATGAGAGACTTTGCAATCCACTTACTGGGCCTAGTGGATCCATTACGTTCCAAGGCCGAAGAAAGTGATTTGCGCCCTCCTGTCTCGGGACTAGTTCAAATTAGCACCTGAGATTTTTCTCAGATAACTGAAGTATTTGATTCTAATCTTTAAAATTATATATATTTTTAAATGGGAAACTCAGGATTATTGACTGTTGCTGGTAGCGAGCCATAAAAAAACAAAAAAAAACAAACAACATCCCTTTTGTGTGACTTTCTTTGTGTGATTTGATATTTAAACAGCAGAAGCTGACAACATAAGGCAGTTGAGATGACCAGAACGGGCCTGTTATTTTGCCCAGTGTATGTAAGCTGAATAAATACATGCAGTTGACAACCAAAGCACCCAGTGCTACCGCTAGAATCTGTACTTGTTGTCAACCTAGCTCCTGTGCACTGTGTGGGACTCAGTAACACGTCCCAGCCTATTCTCCCAACTGTCCCTTTATGCTAATCCAGCTCCAGGCCACTGTTCAGCGCCTCCCAGTTCATTCCCTGGAGACAGGAGATTGGGCGGCCTTTCCTCAGGCACCATCTGTATTTATTTGTCCCATTCTGAAGTTACTAATGGATATATTTGCTCAGAGAGTGATTGGGGTTCAGCAGAGGTGTCAACAATTAGCTGAGCCAATCTCAGTTTTGCTTCTGAATAAGATGTTCGACAAACAATGAGACACGTTCTGTTCTGAGCCCCCACCAAGGCATTATTACAGGGGTGCTCAATTTAAAGTAAAGTTTATTTATTAGTGTCACAAGTAGGCTTACATTAACACTGCAATGTAGTTACTGTGAAAATCCCCTAGTCTCCACACTCCGGCGCCTGTTTGGGTACACGGAGGGAGAATTTAGCACGGCCAATGTGCCTAACCAGCATGCCTTTCGGACTGTGGGAGGAAACTGGAGCACCCGGATGAAACCCACGCAGACACAGGGAGAACGTGCAGAATCGGCACAGAAGTAACCCGAGCCAGAAATCGAATCCGGGTCCCTGGTAATGTAAGGCAGCAATGCTAACCACTCTGCCAACTTGCCACCCTCTATGTACTTTCTTCTTTGACCCCGGCATCTTCTAAAGACAGGGGAAAGTCTACACCAGGACCAACCACCTTTCCTCATAGCTACCACAGAAGAGTCTTCCCCCTTGAGGGGGTGGCACAGATTCCACCCTCCGAGGACACTGCAAATGTCCTTCCAATGATAAGTCATTTGGAGCACGACTCTCTGGTTTCTTCCCCTCACTTCTCTCCACCCTGTGGGTGCGTTGGTTAATTAGATCCCTCTCCTGTTGCTCTGGCAGTGCTCAGTGCACTGAGCACAGACCAGGTACTTCCCACTCTCTGACACGCCATCCCGCAAGAATCAGGAGCAAAGTTTGACATTTGTACTCTTGTGTGCTTGTGAGGCCCGAGAGTTGCTGGGACAGGTCGTCACGGAGCACATCTATGCTCAGAGATCGGTTCCATTTAGAGAGGGTCCCTTTGTTCTTAGCCAAGGAGAAGGAGATCAGGATGTGAAGGAGGGTCAAATGCCAGGCTGGGCCACCACATTTCAAACCGTGACTAAGCTCCTGGCACTGTACCAGCACTGTATCTGAGCTTCAGCTGCTCTCAGGGTGAAATGAGCCACACCAATAGATCACTGCCCACCGATAGAGAGGCTGAGGCCACACCCAGTGGTGTGTGGTCACTTGGCTCACCCCCAGAGTAACCTTAAGCTATAGGAGCAGAATTAGGCCATTCAGCCCATCGAGTCTGCTCCGCCATTCAATCATGGCTGATAAGATTCTGAACCCCACTCTTGCACCTTTCCCCCATAACCTTTGATGCTCTTACCCAATCAAGAACCTATTTGTCTCGGTCTTAAATATATTCAATGACCTGCCCTCCGCAGCAATTCTGTGGCAATGAATTCCACAGATTCACCACCCTCTAGCTGAAGCAATTCCTCCTCATCTCAGTTCTGCAGGGCAGTCCCTCACTCCGTGCCCTCGGATACTAGTCTCTAATGGAAACATCTTCCACTCTATCCAGGCCTTTCATTATCGTGAAAGTTTCAATGAGATCCCCCTCATCCTTCTAAACTTCATCAAGTACAGACCCAGAGTCCTCAGACGCTCCTCATATGCCAAGTTCATTCCCAGTAACACTGCCATTCCCCTCCGCCCCCACCCCACTCACTCCGTCGCACGGACTCACACCCATCAAGCCAGCATCTGAGGAGCCCCTCCCTGACTGAGGGTGCCCACTCCTCATCCCTGGCCCAAACTGATCGGTAATCTGTACCCCTTGGCCTGGCCACCAGAGAGAGCAGGAACAAAGTGAAGTACAGATACACTCACCACATGCTAGAAGCAGCTGGGTGTTTACCGCAGAGCAGGAGAGATCTGCAGCCAGGCAGAAAAACAACTTGCCTGCTTACATGGGACAAAATGAAAGATTATAGGCTTTGTTGGAGGGGGGGAGGGGGGGGAGGTAGCCACATTAAACCAGGAAGTGTGACTAAGGATTTCACAGTAACTTCATTGCATAAGCCTACTTGTGACACTAATAAATAAACTTTAAAAATTTCTTGTCATTTCTAAATGCAGTCAGCCAGACTGTGCGAGTCTCTCTCTCTCCTCCCGTCACGTCTTACAGACCTCACTGTACAAAACACCTGCTGTGTCCTCTCAGGACTTATTCAGACACACAAGAGAGTTACCGACTCCATGCTAGCCCATTTCCTGACTGACTTGAGTTGTTGCAGTTGAATCTTTTGTTTCTAAACTTCTGGTTTAACATATTAGCTTCCAAGCGTTAGTCCCTCAAAAACAAATATCACACACACAAAACAAAAATCAAGCAGCTCCTTCTGCATTTTGGCCAATTGGGGAAGTGAGGCGGTTTCCAGCAGGAGCTATCAGCTCTGACAGCGCGCAGCGAGCCAAGCTGCTTACAGACACACATCTGTGATACAATAACTCCTGTCTGTGTGTGTGCGCGTCTCAAAGCCCCCTATACACTCTGCAAGGAGACCGAGAGACCCCCAGCAAAAAAGCTAGCCCCATTCAAACCTCAGCCACACACAGAGAGAGAGAAGCTGGAAAGAGCAAAGTCCCTGTCTCCCACTCTCCTCACGCATATACTTACAAAGCCGTAGCCCCGGGATTTCCCTGTCTGTCGGTCAGTGATCACCACCGCCTCCTCTATGTCCCCGAACACCTCAAAGTACTTCCTCAAGGACGAGTCGGTAGTGTGATAAGGCAAGCCGCCCACAAAGATCTTGGTAAAGGTAGTGTCCTTCTGCAGGGTGTGCATGGTGTCAGGGTCGGTGCAGGCGAGAGGAGACTGCCAGAGCATTGAACAGACTGGAGAGATACACACACAGAGAGAGAGAGAGAGAGAGTCCAAGCTGGAACAGCTTCAGAGCCTCTAGCACAGGCACTCAGTCCATGTACACACACTGAGATAGCTCAGTCCATGTAGACACTGACACTCACAGCATATTGCAACACTGCCTCTTATAGCCTCAGCTGGAAGCTCCACCTTGCAGCCGCTTCATTGGCCCTGTCTTATCTGCCCTGACTGAACCTGGGAGCTGTAGTCCTTTCACACACAACAGAAACAGAGGCGTGCCTGCCCCAATCGGTTCATGATGTGGAGATGCCGGCGTTGGACTGGGGTAAACACAGTAAGAAGTCTAACAACACCGGGTTAAAGTCCAACAGGTTTATTTGGTAGCAAAAGCTACCCAATTGGTTCAGCCAAGTCTTCCTGGAAATCCCAAAGCCAGGCCAGGCAGTGACAACACTTAAACCTTTGAATCCTGGTCCTTTACAAGAACCACCCCTCCCCCCCAGATCAGCCAACAGACTATATACCAACATATAAAAAATACAGCTTTTCCTTAGCTCAAGGCATTCCAGAGCAACAGGGCAGCACAGTGACACAGAGATTAGCACTGCTGCCTCACAGCGCCAGGGATCCAGGTTCAATTCCCGCCTTGGGTAACTGTCTGTGTGGAGTCTGCACATTCTCCCCGTGTCTGTGTGGGTTTCCTCCAGGTATTCCGGTTTCCTCCCACACTCCAAAGGTGTGAAGATTGGGTGGGTTGCTAAATTGCCCCTTAGGGTGGGATTTTCCGGCCATGCTCACCCCAAGACTGGAAAATCCCGCCCAAGGTCAACTGACCTTTGCATGGTCCGCCCCCGCCCACTGTGGTAAAATTCCACCCTTAGTGTCAGGGGGACTAGCAGGGTAAATACAGGGTGTTCCAGGGATAGGGCCTGAGTGGGATTGTTGTTTGTGTAGGCTCGATGGGCCAACTGGCCTCCTTCTGTACTGTGGGATTCTATGATTCTAGGATTCTAATACTGTACTCCTCAGGAGTGTGGTCATTGGAGTAAAGCAGGAAATGCATTCCAGCCGCCAACCTGCGCACAGCAAGATCCCACAATGCAGTAATGTAGCTGTGAGGCACTGCTGCTCACAGCGCCAGGGAGCCGGGTTCAATTCATGTGGGTGATAATACAGAGTTCCCTTTAACATCAGCATAGAGCACATGACAGGCAACTGTCCCTGACCCTGGGATCCATGTGCACACCTAGACCCGTAAGGGTGGTCCCTCCCTAACTCATGTACAGCCGTCGTGCCCAACGCCTCAGCAAATCAACACAGATCATAAATTGGATTTGGAAACTGGGAAAAGTTGGGCAATATCAGGGGATACAGAGTAACCCAGGCTGATATAAGTCAGCATTTGGCATGTCCGCTACAACTCTCACCAACTTTTACAGATGCACTATAGAAAGCATTCTTTCTGGTTTATCACAGCTTGCTCTGCTCTGCCCAAGACTGCAAGAAACTACAAAAGGTCATGAACGAAGCCCAGTCCATCACTCAAACCAGCCTCCCATCCATTGACCCTGTCTACACTTCCCGCTGCCTCGGAAAAGCAGGCAGCATAATCAAGGACCCCACACATCCCGGACAAACTCTCTTCCACCTTCAAAGCTTTGACAAAGGATCATCTAGACTCGAAACGTCAGCTCTTTTTCTCTCCTTACAGATGCTGCCGGACCTGCTGAGATTTTCCAGCGTTTTCTCTTTTGGTTTCAGATTCCAGCATCCGCAGTAATTTGCTTTTATACTCTCACTTTCTTCCGTTGGGAAAAGAGATACAAAAGTCTGAGGTCAGGTACCAACCGACTCAAGAACAGCTTCTTCCCTGCTGCCACTGGACTTTTGAATGGATCTACCTCATATTAAGTTGATCTTTCATAGAATCCTACAGTGCAGAAGGAGGCCATTTGGCCCATCAAGCCTGCAGCCAAGCCCTATCCCCATAACCCTATGCATTTACCCTAGCTAGTCCCCCTGACAATAAGGGACAATTTAGCATAGCCAATTCACCTAACCAGCACACCTTTGGGCTGTGGGAGAAAACCAGAGCACCCGGAGGAAACCCACACAGAAACGGGGAGAATGTGCAGACTCCACATAGACAGTGACCAAAGGGTGGAATTGAACCTGGGTCCCTGGCGCTGTGAAGCAACAGTGCTAACCATTGTGCCACTGTGACACCCCTTTCTCTACACTCTAGCTATGACTGTAACACTACATTCTGCACCCTCTCCTCTCCTCCTCCCCTATATACTCTATGAATGGTATGTTTTTCACTGTATACTAATAAATGTGACAATAATAAATCAAATCAAATCAAAAATCAAATCACAGACCTTGGAATGAATGTGGGACCTCACGGACTGTCATTACCCAACTCTCTGACCCATTGTGAGTACCAAGCCATGGGAGCTATTCCTGGCATTTCAACCTGCTCTCAATATCGTGGCAAAGACTGAATGGGGATCCCTCAGTATAAGATGGCTGAGCCAGAGAGTGAGACAGTCATTTTAATGATTTTTTTCCACCAATTTGCAGTTGTTGTTTGTTTATGTATCTAAGGTGGCAATGGGGGTGAAACCAGAGCACAGCTGAACCCAGGACCATTCCAAAATCAGCAGCCAGTAGATAATGCCACAGGGATGATGATTATAAGCTGTTCCACAACAGTCTGTTGTTAAAAAAAGCAGCAATTTAAGCATATTTAAATAGAGGCAATTGTTGCAGGCATCATGTGCCTGTGTCAATACCCTGACGTAGATACAGTTCAGTGAGATTTAACAGAATTAGTGCCTAGTAGTTAAATAGTGTTTAGTTTTATCTTGATGTTGAGGACAGATTTGATAAGGTTCCCAGGGTTGTGACTAACATGAGACCCCCTTGGGAAAAAAAGAGAAAAGTCTGAACTGGATTAAGGATTTTCTAGATAAGGACAGACTAATGGTTCTTTCTATCAGAGTTGCTGTAAGCTGCAAAGTGTTCCCAGGATTAGCCTGGTCTCTTGTCTCTCCAGACTTTGATGAGTTCTGACCCCAAAAAGGCCCCTTCTATTCTTCCCAGCCCCAACCTCAGGCAGAATCCCTCCCGGTGCCCCAGGGTGGCACTCCCGTTCCCCGCACCCCTCCTGTCAGCTCCCTGAGTGAGACTTGGTGCCAGTTGAACTTAGAGCCATTATCGTTTAGCCCACTGCAGAGTTCTGCTGTCTGAGGGAAAGGCCTAGCTGGGCCAGAGAAGCCTCTTGTCGGAGTTACTCCCTGAGGTGAAGGAGGATCGGGCCTGTAGGAAATCATTAACAGCAGAATATTTCAATCAGAGGATGATAACAAGGTGTTTGTGAGGGCAGATCGTTGCGAAAAGGGCTGGAACTGAGAGTCACAGACTGCATAATTGTGCAATAAATGTTTAAATAGAGAAATGCAAGGTAATGCACATGAATGCTAAAAGGGAAAGGGCCTTCGCTTAAATAGAATGTGTCAGGAGAAAATTATTAAGTGTGAGGAGAATACAGCTCAACTTCAAAAGAATTTAGACATGATAGGGTGGCACAAAGGTTAACAGTGGTTAATTATCTTTTTGTTTCAGTCTTATAATAAAATACAGTATCATAAAGAATATTTTTATACTGCAATTAAAAATAAGAGCACATTAGCTGACAGGTAATGAGTTATAAGGTGACTCCTTCAATCATACGGTTTGAAAAATGTCACAGTGCCAGGGACCCGGTTCAATTCCAGCCTCAAGTTTCTATGTGGAGTCTGCACGTTCTCCCCATGTCTGAGTGGGTTTCCGCTGGGTGCTCCAGTTTCCTCCCACACTCCAAAGACTTTTTTTTATTCATTCATGGGACTTAGGCATCGCTGGGCAGCATTTATTGCCCATCGCGAGTTGCCCTTGTTCAGAGGACAGTTGAGAGTCAATCACATTGCTGTGACTCTGGAGTCACCTGAGGCCAGAATTGAACCTGGGGTTTTTTTTATTCATTCGTGGGACATGGGTACCGCTGGCTGGCCAGCATTTACTGCCCATTCCTAGTTGCCAGACCAGGTAAGGACGGCAGATTTCCTACCCTAAAGGACATTAGTGAACCGGATGGATTTTTCCGACCATCGACAATGGTTTCATGGTCAGCAGTAGATTCTTAATTCCAGGGGGGGGGCGATTTTCTCAAAAAAATTCTTAGTGTCAAATTCACGTAAAAACTGGAGTAAATCACGCTGTTGTTTTCAGCGGGAGTTTCAAAATGAATCTCCCACATTCTGTGCGCTGCAGAGTGCCTTCGCATGAATCACTCCAGAATCCAGGGGCCTATTCCCACTGGAGAGGCCGGCAGCAGAGCGCTGAGCTGGCCACTGCACATGCACTGATCTGTCAGCACCGAGATAGGCACATGCGCAGTGATCCCACACTGCCAGCCTCCCGATAGCTTGCCAGCCCTGCCACCCCACATCACTGGCCCTGCCACCCCCTCTACGGCCCAATTGCTGGCCTCCTGAACATGCCCGAGCCAGCCCCAAACCCCACCAGCACCCCGCCTTGATGTTCCCCCCATCCTCCCGCAGCTCCGACCTCCCCCTGCAGGCTGACCCCCATCCAACCCCGAGGGCATGCCCCGATCACTGACCTCGCTCCCTCTGGCACTCAGCCCAAATGCAGAATGGCAGCAGGACCCCCCCCCCCCCCACCAATCACCCCCCAGAGACCCTGTCCCTATTAGGCCCCATCCCATTAGATCCCACCCCCTTGGTGCCCCCAGGCATTGCTACTTTACCCCTTGGGCAGTGCCGGGGGCCCAGGCTGGCACTGCCAAGGTGGCAATGCCCAAGCGGCATCCCCCAGTGCCCGACCCACTGGGGAGGCTCGATGGACCCCCTTCACTCCAGTGGGATCGGTCCGCCAGCTCCCCGCAAGTGGATCTGGAATATACTGTCTGAAAGGTGGAGACAGATTCAACAGGGAGTGGTTAGGATCTGGAATGCACTGTCTGAGAGTGTGGTGGAGACAGATTCACACAGCAAATGGTTAGGATCTGGAATGTGCTGTCTGAGAGGTGGTGAAGGTGGATTCAATCATGGCTTTCAAAAGATACTTGAATTATTATCTGAAGGGGAATAATTTGCAGGGCTATGGTAAAAAGGCAGGGACACTCGGTAAGTTACTGAGACCTGACACACTCACAATCATAGAATCCCTCCGTGCAGAAGGAAGTCATTCGGTCTAATGAGTCAGCATCGACTCTCTGAAAGAGCATCTTACTCAGGCCCAGTATAAACTCCACACAGACAGTCACCCAATGCCGGAATTGAACCCTGGCACTGTGAGGCAGCAGTGCTAGCCACTGTGCCACAGTGCAATGGGCTGAATTGCCTCATTCTGGACTGTAACATTCAGTGATTTTAGAATTCAGCACACCGCTGGCTGCTCCCCCACATTCTATCCTTCAGAAACTTGCATTCATCTAAAACTCTGTTGCCTGTGTCTTAACCTGCACAAAGGCCCGTTCGCCCATTGCTCCTACGCCCACTAACCTACATTATCTCCTCAACAAGCAACATCTTCATTTTAAAATTCTCATCCTTTGATTTCCAATCTCCCCCTGGGCTCACCCCTCCCTATCACCATAATCCCCTCCAGTCCCACAGCCCTCCCAGACGTCAGCACTCCTTTAACTCTGGCACAACCCATTTTAATCTCATCACCATTGCTTTCTGTGTCTTCGCTAACCTCGACTCCAAACTCTGGAATTCCCTCCTGACACTTCTCTGCTCTCCACTTCACTTTCCCCCTTAAACCCCCTCTATTTGTCCAAGCTTTAATACCGTCTCCTGGGCCTCAGTAACTTGTTGTGTAATGATCCCATGAAGTACCGTAGGACATTTTATTGCATTAGAGGAGTTCTTGGATTTGTCACACCGACACTGACACAAGCACATTTACACAATACATACATCTATGTATTTATATATTGAGAGATGCACTCAGAGACACATGAATGTCTTGGTATCCTTCAATGTTACAGCTGGATGAAGATGTGATACATTGTTTTCAGAAACAGTGACACAAGGGGAGCGCAGCAATTGGATTGGAACATGCCTGATAAAATGTATCCTTGCTGTGTGTGATTCAAGGACTTCAGTTGGTCACTGATTTTGGCGCGTACCCAGTGTGACTCGGGCAGGGCATCACACCAGGCATGTCCAAAGACTTGTCTTGGCACACTCAGCACCCAAACTGGGTGATGCGCGATATAACTCACGAGGCTAGAGATGCTCGAGGAAATAAAGGCTTTTATTTCCTATTACAATGAAGCTACCATATATAGTGCACGATCCCAGACTGAGGGGTCCCAGACAGAGCAGTGTGCGAGGGGAGCAGAGCACACTTGTGGCCACTGTTGACTCGCTTAGGCCTGACCACAGTAGCTGGGCAGCTCTTCACCTTGTCCACCCATAAGGTTGGACTGGCGACTAGACCTCCAAGAAGCTCTCCGTAGACCCCAGTGTGGTGAACCATCGTTGGTTCCCACCAGGTAGTACTGAGAGGTACTTTATACCTCTCCCAGGAGGCGGAGCCCGACTGGGATGTACCATAATAACTATAATACAGGTAGAACAGCCCAACCCTAACCCCAACAGTAACAAGTAGAACAACCCAACCCTAACCCCAACAGCAACATATATACAGACTCATAGTACTGGCCAGACCCTGGCTCGGTACTACCTGGTGGGAACCAACGATGGTTCACCACACTGGGGTCTACGGAGAGCTTCTTGGAGGTCTAATCGCCAGTCCAACCTTATGGGTGGACAAGGTGAAGAGCTGCCCAGCTACTGTGGTCAGGCCTAAGCGAGTCAACAGTGGCCACAAGTGTGCTCTGCTCCCCTCGCACACTTCTCTCCTCGAGCTCTGACCTCTCCCCTGTTCCTGCTCTCCTCTGCTCCTCCTCACCTCTGCTTTTGTGCTTCCCCCACTCCCCCTACCCCCCCCACTCCTGCCTGCTCCCTGCTCTCCCTCCCTCCTGCTCTCCTTTGTTCTTGTACTCCCCTGCTCTCCCCCTGCTCCTCTCATTCTCTTCCTATGACCTACTCGCCTGGTGTTCCTCCTGTCTCCACGCACAAAGGCCCGTTACAAGGGGGCACAAGTTCAAAATGAGAGGGGGAAAGTTTGCGGGAGATGTGCGGGGGATGTTTTTCACGCAGAGAGTGGTGGGTGCCTGGAACGCACTGCCAGAGGAGGTGGTGGAAGCAGACACATTAGCAACGTTGAAGAGGCATCTGGATGGGTTCATGAATAGGGAGGGAATAGAGGGACACAGTCCAAGTAAGGGCAGAAGGTTTTTTTTAGTTTAGTTAGGGCACAGGCTTGGAGGGTCGAAGGGCCTGTTCCTGTGCCGCACTTCTCTTTATTCTTATTCTTACCATGCATGGACCCACTTTGCAATGAGAAGCAATCTCCCCATCTCATTAATTTTTCTGTAAGTCACATACCAGCTTTCTTGATTGTATTATTAAAACACTCTTAACCCTTTTCAGCCAGAGAGTGGTGAATCTGTGGAACTCTTTGCCACAGAAGTCTGTGGAGGCCAGGTCATTGAGTGTATTTAAGACAGAGATAGATAGGTTCTTGATTGGTAAGGGGGTCAAAGGTTATACGAAAAAGATGGGAGAGTGGAGTTGAGAAACATATCAGCCATGATAGAATGGCAGAGCAGACTTCTTCAGACTTTGCATCAGTATTCACAAAGGAGAGGGACATGTTGACTGGTAGTGTCTCAGAGCGATGTGTTGACCCGTTAGAAAAAATCTCAATTACAGGGGAGGTTTTTTAGGAAACATTAAGACAGACAAATCCCCAGGGCCAGATGGCATCTATCCTAGACTCCTCAGGGAGGCAAGAGATGAAATTGCTGGGCCTCTAACAGAAATCTTTGTCTCTGCACTGGACACAGGTGACGTCCCAGAGGATTGGAGGATAGCAAATGTGGCCCTGTTATTTAAGAAGGGTAGCAAGGATAACCCGGGTAATTATAGGCCGGTGAGCTTGACGTCCGTGGTAGGGAAATTGTTGGAGAAGATTCTTAGAGATAGGATATATGCGCATTTAGAACTGAATAATCTCATTAGCGATAGACAGCATGGTTTTGTACGAGGGAGGTCATGCCTCACAAATTTGGGTTGAGCTTTTTGAGGAGGTGACAAAAACGATTGACGAGGGAAGGGCCGTGGATGTCATCTATATGGATTTTAGTAAAGCTTTTGACAAGGTCCCTCATGGCAGGCTGGTGCAAAAGGTTAAATTTCACAGGATAAAAGATGAGCTAGCTAGATGGGTGGAGAACTGACTTAGCCATAGAAGACAGAGGGTAACAGTGGAGGGGTCTTTTTCTGATTGGAGGTCTGTGACTAGTGGAGTTCCACAGGGCTCTGTACTGGGACCTCTGCTGTTTGTGATATATATAAATGATTTGGAGGAAGGTGTAGCTGGTGTGATCAGTAAGTTTGCGGACGACACAAAGATTGCTGGAGTTGCGGATAGTGATGAACATTGTCAGAGAATACAGCAGGATATAGATAGGCTGGAAAATTGGGCGGAGAAATGGCAGATGGAATTTAATCCAGATAAATGCAAAGTGATGCATTTCGGTAGATCTAACGTAAGGGGGAGCTATACAATAAATGGCAGAACCATCAGGAGTATAGACACACAGAGGGACCTGGGTGTACAAGTCCAGAGATCCTTAAAGGTGGCAGCACAGGTGGAGAGGGTGGTGAAGAAGGCATATGGCATGCTTGCTTTTATTGGATAGGGCATAGAATATAAAAGTTGGCATATGATGTTGCAGCCGTATAGAACCTTCGTTAGGCCACATTTGGAATACTGCGTCCAGTTCTGGTCACCACACTACCAGAAGGATGTGAAGGCTTTGGAGAGAGTACAGAAAAGGTTTACCAGGATGTTGCCTGGTATGGAGGGTCTTAGCTATGAGGAGAGATTGGGTAAACTGGGGTTGTTCTCCCTGGAAAGACGGAGAATGAGGGGCGACCTAATAGAGGTGTATAAAATTATGAAGGGCATAGATAAGGTGAACAGTGGGAAGCTTTTTCCCAGGTCGGAGGTGACGAACACAAGGGATCACGGGTTCAAGGTGAGGGGGGCAAGGTTCAACATAGATGTCAGGGGGACGTATTTTACACAGAGGGTGGTGGGGGCCTGGAATGCACTCCCAAGCAAGGTGATTGAGGCGGACACACTGGGATCGTTTAAGACTTATCTAGACAGCCACATGAACAGACTGGGAATAGAGGGATACAAACGAATGGTCTATTTGAGCACAAGAGCGGCGCGGGCTTGGAGGGCCGAAGGGCCTGTTCCTGTGCTGTATTGTTTTTTGTTCTTTGTTCTTTATTTGACGGGCCAAATGCCATAATTCTGCTTCTATATCTTATGGTCTGATGGTCTTAACCCTGTGAGATCTGTGAAGGGCCCTTGACCATTCCTGACTTATTTTATTGCACAGTAAGAAGTCTCACAACACCAGGTTAAAGTCCAACAGGTTTATTTGGTAGCACGAGCTTTCGGAGCACTGCCCTTTGTCAGTTGAGTGATACTTCGAAAGCTTGTGCCACCAAATAAACCTGTTGGACTTTAACCTAGTGCTGTGAGACTTCTTACTGTGTTTACCCCAGTCCAACGCTGGCATCTCCACATCATTACTTTATTGCTCCACAGGTGGCTTTTCCTTCAGCCACCAAGGCCTCAAGCTCTGGAATTCCCTCCCTAAACCTCTCCACGTGCTCGCTGTCCTTCTCTAAGGCACTCCATAAAACCAACCTCTTTGACACTCCAAGTAGTGTCAAATGTTGATGGATAACGTGCCTGTGGGGTGCCTGGGGTCACTCTGGTTAACGTGCCTGTGGGGTGCCTGGGGTCACTCTGGTTAACGTGCCTGTGGGGTGCCTGGGGTCACTCTGGATAAAGTGCCTGTGGCGTGCCTGGGGACACTCTGGATAATGTGTCTGTGGGGTGCCTGGGGACACTCTGCTGAGTTAAAGAATCAGCATGAATTTTGCTGATGACACCAAGATTGGTGGAGTAGTGGATGAGGTGGAGGGCTGTTGTAGGCTGCAAAGAGACTTAGGATGCAAAGCTGGGCTGAAAAATGGCAAATGGAGTTTAACCCTGATAAATGTGAGGTGATTCATTTTGGTAGGACTAATTTAAATGTGGATTACAGGGTCAAAGGTAGGGTTCTGAAGACTGTGGAGGAACAGAGAGATCTTGGGGTCCATATCCACAGATCTCTAAAGGTTGCCACTCAAGTGGATAGAGCTGTGAAGAAGGCCTGTAGTGTGTTATCTTTTATTAACAGGGGGTTGGAGTTTAAGAGCCGTGGGGTTATGCTGCAACTGTACAGGACCTTGGTGAGACCACATTTGGAATATTGTGTGCAGTTCTGGTCACCTCACTATAAGAAGGATGTGGAAGCGCTGGAAAGAGTGCAGAGGAGATTTACCAGGATGCTGCCTGGTTTGGAGGGTAGGTCTTATGAGGAAAGGTTGAGGGAGCTAGGGCTTTTCTCTTTAGAGCGGAGGAGGCTGAGGGGAGACTTAATAGAGGTTTATAAAATGATGAAGGGGATAGATAGAGTGAACATTCAAAGACTATTTCCTTGGGTGGATGGAGCTATTACAAGGGGGCATAACTTTAGGGTTCATGGTGGGAGATATAGGAAGGATATCAGAGGTAGGTTCTTTACGCAGAGGGTGGTGGGGTGTGGAATGGACTGCCTGCAGTGATAGTGGAGTCAGACACTTTAGAAACATTTAAGCGGTTATTGGATAGGCACATGGAGCACACCAGGATGATAAGGAGTGGGATAGCTTGATCTTGGTTTCAGATAAAGCTCGGCACAACATCGTGGGCCGAAGGGCCTGTTCTGTGCTGTACTGTTCTATGTTCTATGAATGCAGATTGTTGTTGGACTTCTTATAAGAGTGAACAGACACAAGGAGATGGAGGGAGGGAGGGAGGGAGGGAGGGAGTCTGGAGAACAAGACAAGAGGAGGAATGTGCAGGGTTATGGGGAAAAGCGGGGGTGAGGGTGGCTCTAGTTGAATTGCTCCTTCAGTGAGCTAGCATAAACACGACAGGCTGAATGGTAACTATTTCTGTAACTATTCCCAGTCTACAGAATGAAGTAGGGAAGAAGTAAGATAAAAGCAGTCAATAAATAAGTGACATGAAGAGATAATGTTTTTTTCCCTAAGATCCGGAGGATGTGTGAATAGTCCCAGGAAAGGAGCAGAGGGAAAGATTGGAAATCTGAGAAAGTGCAGAAGAATCCCCTCCAGACCAAGAGTGTTGTGGAAGAAAATTCAGATAACACCAGCAGTGCAGACGGCCCTGCCAGTGGAGTAGCCTATTCCCATTCCAAACACCAGCCCCCATCTGTCCACTATCAGAAACATTGACAGATTTAATTATCTCCCGTCCCCCACTTAATTATAGACTGTTCTGCGCACAGCAAATTCCCCAAATTACTCCCTGGTCATATGCCCATTTAAGGAACTCCTTCCCCCTTCTACCAGATGACAGATGGAAGATGGATAGGTGAGAAGATTGAACCAGATTCATTCCTTCACATTGTGGAGAAGTTCAGAGAGTGGAGGATACCAGTTTAAAATTCAGAATTAGGATTATACGGGAAATCAAACAGCAAAGAAAAGTGCTTCACAGAGGGCGAATCATTAAAATGGATGCCAATCCAAAGTGGATGATGTTAGGAGCAACAAACTATCTCACAAAATTCGGTGGCACAGTGGTTAACACTGCTGCCTCAGTGCCAGGGACCCGGGTTCAAGTCCAGCCTCGGGTCACTATGTGGAGTTTGCACATTCTCCCCGTGTCGGCATGGGTTTCCTCCGGGTGCTCCGGTTTCCTCCCACACTCCAAAGATGTGCAGGTTAGGTGGATTAGCCATGCTAACTTGACCCTTAGGGTGGGATTTTCCAGCTGCGTTCACCCTGAAACTGGAAAAACCCACCTGATATCAATGGACCTTTCCATGGTCCACCCCTCTGTGGGATTGTTGTCAGTGCAGGCTTGGTGGGCCGAATGGCCTCCTTCTGTGCTGTAGCGGTTCTATGATTCTATAAAATAAATAACCAGTCTTTGTCATCGATGTCCTTCAACTTGAGAATGATGTCCACTCCGGGTCTCTGTGTGCCTTTGTGTGACTGATTCTTCACCTATGGATCTTTAGGCACACAGAGTTGTGGGATGGGAAGTGCAGGATTTGCTTCCTTCTGCTGCTGCCACTGTGCCGCCGGGCCGCCCTTTTCGACACAGCTTTGTGGAACGTAAAAAACCTCTCATGGCAGTATTCAAGCAGAGTTCTCCCCAGCGCCCTGCCCAATGTTTAGTCCTCAATCAACATGTCCCAATACAGGTATCTTGTCATTTATCTCATTGTTGCTTGTGGGATCTTGCTGTGTGCCAATCAGTTGCTGTATTTTCAACTTTACAGCACTGATTACATTTTAAAAAGCACTTAATTGGCTGCAAAGCACTTTGGAACACCCTGAGGATGTGAAAGGTGCTATAAAAATGTAATTTGTTTTGCCTTCCTGTACTCCTAATTCTTCTCCTTTCGGGAGGGAGACATTTCTATCCGAACTTTATTCGACCTTCACTACTGAAGAGCTTGTTATCTGTCTTGTAGCTGTGAGCAGAGTTCGTCTCTGTCACAATGAGCTAAGAAGCGGAGTAGATTTAAATTGTGAGACTGAGGCAATAACTCTTGGAGACTAGGGCAGTATACTTGTTAGCAGAATGTATTCAGCTTGGCTATCTCACTCATAGAGTTGGATCTGATGCAACTTCTATTTATAACATTGGTGTTATAACATAAACTCATAATTCACTGTTTCCACACAAGGTCACTGCAATGCCACAAGGCAGCGTCCTTACATCTTTGTTAGTTAAGAAAATAGACGCTGTAAAAATCAACCCTCCCCCACCCCCACACACCTCTCCAAATAATGAACCCACTCTATTCCCAGGAGTGACTTAAAAGCTGGAATCTAAATCAATGGTTTTGGATCCAGAAAATTGAGATATAGGCTGTAATCAAATCAAATAGTTTACGCAGAAAATAATACGTACCTGGGAGTGAATTACAGGCTAGAAGCTAATCAAAGGGTTTGGGGGAACTTTATATATAGAATAACAGATACTGGGGAGTGAGTCATAGATTGGAATTGAATTGAGTTGTTCATATATAGAATAACAGGTACTTGTGAATGAGTTACAGACTGGAATCTAATCGAAGGGTTTGAGGGGCTTATATATGGAATAACAGATACCCAGGAGTGAGTTACAGGCTAGAATCCAATCAAAGGGTTTGAGGGGTTTATATATAGAATAACAGATACCTGGGAGTGAGCTACAAACTGGAGTCTAATCGAGACATTTGAGGGGTTTATATATAGAATGACAGAGACCCAGGAGTGAGTTACAGGCTAGAATCTAATCGAGAGGTTTGAGGGGTTCATATATAGAATGACAGAAGTGAGTTACAGGAGTGAGTTACAGACTGGAATCTAATTGAGGGATTTGAGGGGTTCATATATAGAATGACAGAAACCTGGGAGTGAGTTACAAACTGGAATCTGTTCAAGGGGTTTGAGGGGCTTATATATAGAATAACAGATACCCAGGAATGAGTAACAGGCTGGAATCTAATCGAGGGGTTTGAGGGGTTTATATATGGAATAACAGATACCTGGGAGTGAGTAACAGGCTAGAATCTAATCGAGGGGTTTGAGGGTGTTTATATATAGAATAACAATACCTGGGAGTGAGTTACAGGCTAGAATCTAATCGAGGGGTTTGAGGGTGCTTATATATAGAATAACAATACCTGGGAGTGAGTTACAGGCTAGAATCTAATCGAGGGGTTTGAGGGTGTTTATATATAGAATAACAATACCTGGGAGTGAGTTACAGGCTAGAATCTAATCGAGGGATTTGAGGGGTTTATATATGGAATAACAGATACCTGGGAGTGAGTAACAGGCTAGAATCTAATCGAGGGGTTTGAAGGGTTTTTATATATAGAATAACAATACCTGGGAGTGAGTTACAGGCTAGAATCTAATCGAGGGGTTTGAAGGGTTTTTATATATAGAATAACAGATACCCAGGAGTGAGTTACAGGCTGGAATCTAATCGAGGGGTTTGAGGGGTTTTTATATGTAGAATAATAGATACCCGGGAGTGAGTTACAGGCTAGAATCTAATTGGGGGATTTGAGGGGTTTATATATGGAATAACGATACCTGGGAGTGAGTAACAGGCTAGAATCTAATCGAGGGGTTTGAGGGGTTTATATATAGAATAACAGATACCTGGGAGTGAGTTACAGGCTAGAATCTAATTGAGGGATTTGAGGGGTTTATATATGGAATAACGATACCTGGGAGTGAGTAACAGGCTGGAATCTAATCGAGGGGTTTGAAGGGTTTTTATATATAGAATAACAGATACCCAGGAGTGAGTTACAGGCTGGAATCTAATCGAGGGGTTGAGGGGTTTTTATATGTAGAATAATAGATACCTGAGAGTGAGTAACAGGCTAGAATCTAATTGAGGGGTTTGAATAGTTTTTATATATGGAATAACGATACCTGGGAGTGACTTACAGGCTAGAATCTAATCGAGGGATTTGAGGGGTTTATATATAGAATAACAGATACCTGGGAGTGAGTAACAGGCTGGAATCTAATCGAGGGGTTTGAGGGGTTTATATATAGAATAACATTACCTGGGAGTGAGTTACAGGCTGGAATCTAATCGAGGGATTTGAGGGGTTTATGTATAGAATAACAGATACCCGGGAGTGAGTTACAGGCTGGAATCTAATCGAGGGATTTGAGGGGTTTATATATAGAATAACAGATACCTGGGTGTGAGTTACATTTGACTGATAATTCACATTAATCTCTGCCTCCCTCACTGACCTCTCTGTCCTTGACCTCCTGTGCTGTTTCAATTAATTTCAATCGAAGCTTGAGGAACATCGCCTCATCCTGCTGAATGCAACACTGAATTCAGCAATTTCAGATCATGACCTTTGGCCCCATTTTTGGTTTATTTATTCTTAGATGGCAGCTGTTTGTTGATTTGGTGTTTTCCCATTAACACATCTAATGTTTCTTTAATTGGCCCATGACTCTCTCCTTTTACAATGCACCACCATCTCCTTTGTCATTTAATCTGTGCTGCCTGTCCATCCTATGATGTGGAGATGCCGGCGTTGGACTGGGGTAAACACAGTAAGAAGTTTAACAACACCAGGTTAAAGTCCAGCAGGTTTATTTGGTAGCAAAAGCCACAAGCTTTCGGAGCCTTCAGCCCCATCTTCAGGTGAGTCACCTGAAGAAGGGGCTTAAGGCTCCGAAAGCTTGTGGCTTTTGCTACCAAATAAACCTGCTGGACTTTAACCTGGTGTTGTTAATCTTCTTACTGTGTCCATCCTATCACAGAGGTACCCTTTTATTATTCCCCTCCCAGCCTGTCTTTCCCAGCACCCTCACATGCTGACATTTCCCACTTCTGGTGAAAGGTCACATTGCCTGAAATGTTAACTCTGTTTCTCTCTCTCTCTCTACAGATGCTGCCTGCCCTGCTGAATATTTGCAGCATTTTCTGTTTTCATTGCACTTTCCAGCAGCTGCAATGTTCTATTTCTGTGTAAATCTGCGTTGGTGTTTTATCTACAGCATTCACCCAGTCTAATCTCAACTTCCTCACTCACTAACTAACTGCATCCTTCATCTTTTTCCAGCAACTAACTAACCTCCTTCCACAGTGGTCAGAAACGCTGAATATTTTAAACTCTAACTACTGTCTATGTCTGAGGAGTTACCTTCCAACTTTGCAGCACAGTGGCCCAGTGGCTAGCACTGCTGCCTTACAGCACCAGGGACCTGGGGTCGATTCCCGGCTCGGGTCACTGTCCGTGTGGAGTTTACGTGGGTTTCCTCCGGGTGCTCCGGTTTCCTCCCACACTCCAAAGATGTGCGGGTTAGGTTGATTGGCCATGATAAATTGCCCCCTTAGTGTCAAGTGGCGCTCGTGAGGGTAAATACTGGGTTTTAGAGGGATAGGGCCTGGGTGGGATTGTGCAGACTCGATGGGCCAAATGGCCTCCTTCTGCACTGTAGGGACTCTATGAACAAAAACAGAAAATGCTGGAAAAATCTCAACAGGTCTGACATCATCTGTGGAGAGAGAATAGAGCCAGTTTGGATGGCGTCAGAGCTGGCGAAGAGTCATCCAGACTCGAATTTGGCGAGCTCTGTCGAAGGATCATCCAGACTGGAAACGTTGGCTCTATTCTCTCTCCACAGATGTTGTCAGACCTGCTGAGATTTTCCAGCATTTTCTGTTTTTGTTTCAGATTCCAGCATCTGCAGTATTTTGCCTTTGTCTTAGAGTTACTTTGCAACATTGACAATCTACCTGACCCTATGCTAAACTGCTGACTCCTCCATATCCTCAACATTGCCAACACCATTATATATATAGAATAACAGATACTGGGGAGTGAGTCATAGATTGGAATCTAAATTGAGAAGTTCGTGTGGTTCATATATAGAATGACAGGTACCTGGGAGAATCTAATTGCGAGGCTTGAGGGGGGGTTATATACAGAATACCTGAGAGTGATTTACAGGGCAGTACAGGAAAGAGTTAGAGAACCTGGTGAACTGGCGCGATGACAATAATCTCTCCCTCAATGTTAACAAAACGAAAGAAATGTGCAGGTTAGGTTGATTGGCCGTGCAACATTGCCCCTTAGTGCCCCCCGATGTGTAGGTTAGGGGGATTAGTGGGATAAATCCCATCGGCTTCAGGAAGCATAGTGGAGGACATGACCCTGTCTACATCAATGGGGACAAAGTGGAAATGGTCGAGAGCTTCAAGTTCTTAGGTGTCCAGATCACCAACAACCTATCCTGGTCCCCCCATGTTGACACAATAGTTAAGAAAGCCCACCAGCCTCTACTTTCTCAGAAGACTAAGGAAATTTGGTATGTCCATTGTGACTCTCACCAACTTTTACAGATACACCATAGAAAGCATTTTTTCTGATTGTATCACAGCTCTGTCCAAGGCTGCAAGAAACTACAAAGGGTTGTGCACAAAGCCCAATCCATCACACAAACCAGCCTCCCATCCATTGACTCTGTCTACACTTCCTGCTGCCTCAGAAAAGCAGCCAACATAATCAAGGACCCTACGCACCTGGACATTCTCTCTTCCACCTTCTTCCATCGGGAAAAAGATACAAAAGTCTGAGGTCACATACCAACCGACTCAAGAACAACTTCTTCCCTGCTGCCGTCAGACTTTTGAATGAACTTACCTTGCATTAAGTTGATCTTTCTCTACACCCTAGCTATGACTGTAACACTACATTCTGCACTCTCTCCTTTCCTTCTCTATGAACGGTATGCTTTGTCTGTACAGCGTGGAAAAAACAATACTTTTCACTGTCTACTAATATATGAGACAATAATAAATCAAATCAAATCAAACCAATGACTTCCACCCTCTAAAATCTGAACCTCACTGTTACTCTGTCACTGACCAATGAACACAGTGGAGCAGCAGTTAGCAGATTCTATTATATTATGTCCTCACCCTCCCCCCCCACCTCACCCTCCCCCCCCACCTCACCCTCCCCACCCCCCCCACCATCCCCACCCCCTGCCCCACCCACATCCCCTTTGTCAGGATTAGGCTAATTCTTCTTGTGATTAAGGCAAATCGCCTTAATTTCTCAGCTCCCTCTTCATATGTGAAATGCTCCAATCCTGCTATCACCCTCATCACCCGAGGACTCATCCATGGCCTTTTAGTGTGTTGTTGTCTCAGCTGTGAGTCACAGACTGATACCTGTAGCAGTGTGTCGCTAATTCCCTGCTTCTGGCTGGGAACACAATGGAAGTGGGGCTATCCCAGCATTGTAAGCAAAGCAGAAACACTGCTTAAGACTAATGGCTCTAATCAAGCGCTTTGATCACCTCTATCACCTCTATCCAACCCTTTGCTCTCTCTTTCGCACTGGCGATATCTCTATCCCTCCCTCTCTCTCTCTCTCTCCCGCTTCTACCCTCACCTCTCGCTCTCTCCTGCCCCTCTTCCCCTCTTTCTCCCTTTCCTATCTTTCACTCTCCTTCACTCACTATCTCTATTCCTTCCCCCCTCTCTCTCCCTATCCTATCCTTGGCCTCTCTCTCTCTCCCTCCTATCCCTCTTCCCCTCTCCCTCTCAGTTTCCTATCCTCCCTTCTCCCTTACTCATTTCTCTCCCTCCCTCCCTTTCTCACTATCTCTCTTTCTTGAGAAGTTTACGTTTGTCTGGGAGGAGTGAAGGAGAGATTTAGGTCAGAGGGCCAAAAGCAGAGATGGAGGAGATAACCATCCCCACCACTTGAACAGTTCCTCGGCAAGATGCTCTTTCGAGGAGTCAGTGCAGCTTTGATGGGCCGAAAGGCCTCCTTCTGCACTGTGGGGATTCCTTGCTCACTGACAGCTGTCTGTGAACTACAACTCCCAGCTCCCACTGCAACATTTTCCACCTGACATTCTGAGATCATTTGCCATCAGTGCAATCAGAATCAGAATAGAATCATAGAATCTCTACAGTGCAGAAGGAGGCCATTCAGTCCATTGAGCCTGGACCAGCAACAATCCCACCCAGGCCCTATCCCCGTAACCCCAAGTATTTACACTGCAAATCCCACTGACACTAAGGGTCAACTTAGCATGACCAATCAAAGTTAGAGTGTACTTATTAGTCACAAGTAAGGCTTACATTAACACTGCAGTGAAGTTACCATGAAATTCCCCTAGTTGCCACACTCCGGCGTCTGTTCAGATCAATGCACCTAACCAGCACGGCTTTCAGACCATGGGAGGAAACCAGAGCACCCCGGAGAAAACCCACGCAGACACGGGGAGAATGTGCAAACTCCACACAGATAGTGACCCAAGCCTGGAATCGAACCCAAGTTCCTGGCGCTGTGACACAACAGTGCTAACCACTGTGTCACCATACCACCCACAACCTAATCAACACAACCCGCACACCTTTGGAGCTGGGAGGAAACCGGAGCACCCGGAGGAAACTCACACAGACATGGGGAGAATGTGAAGACTCTGCACAGACATTCACTCAAGCTATCCTAGGGGATTTTCACAGTAACTTCATTGCAGTGTTAATATAAGCCTACTTGCGACACTAATAAATAAACTTTAAACTTTGTGATAAATCCTACAGGACAGAGAGAGTTTCTGGGCTGTAAAATAACTTGTTTTTCAAGGAAACATTTGATCTCTGTGTCCATCGGCATTGCATCTTGTTTTACCCACAAGTTTGAGATTGTAACAAATCATTTGGCCCATTGAGTCTGCACCGACTTTCCGTCGCAGCTTTTTACGTCTCCCGTCCCATCCCAGTCACCCAATGTATTTAACCTGCTAATCCCCCTGACTTAAACATCTCGGGACACTAAGGGACAATTTAGCATGGCCAATCCACCCAACCTGCACATCTTTCGAGTGCAGCAGGAAACCGGAGCACCCGGAGGAAACCAAAGCAGGCACAGGGAGAACGTGCAGATTCCACACCCGAGGCTAAATCGAACCCTGGCACTGCAAGGTAGCAGTGCGAACCACTGTGCCACCAGAATAACAAAGAGCCTCCTGGACATTGTGTGTGATCAACTTTCACACACTCAGAGCTCACAAAACCATTTAAAAGAATAGGAATAGGGGGGGATAACAGAGGCTGAACAGGGGTCCTGTATTCATGGCAACACCACCCTACAGGAGTTTGATAGCCAGTGGAGCTTTACACATGAACACAGCCCCCAGGCCCCACCCCCGGGGGGCTAGGGGGGGAACGCTCTGATGTACAAGCGTCGCCACCCGGTGGCTATGGTAACCAGTGTAACAGAGCAGGGTTTGTAACACTGACAGTGATACATTAGAGAGAGATAGTGAGCCCCACACAGCCAACTGCATTATTGGGATTTGTTATAATCTCAAACTTGTGGATAAAACAAGTTGCAACGCTGATGGCGCAGGGATCAAATGTTTCCATGTAAAATGAGCTATTTTACAGCCCAGGAACTCTCTGTCCTGTAGGATTTATCGCAAAGTTTAACGTTTATTTATTAGTGTAACAAGTAGGCTTATATTAACACCGCAATGAAGTTACTATGAAAATTCTCTGGGACAGAGTTCAACCGCATTCTCCCCAGTCCCAATTCAGGGGAAGCTGGTCTCTGTCTCTTTCTTTCTTGTCTATCCAGC
This sequence comes from Mustelus asterias, assembly GCF_964213995.1. Classification (NCBI taxonomy): domain Eukaryota; kingdom Metazoa; phylum Chordata; class Chondrichthyes; order Carcharhiniformes; family Triakidae; genus Mustelus; species Mustelus asterias. The sequence goes on from NC_135820.1 coordinate 18,207,689, forward strand.
CAGCTCCGGGAGAGAACACCTTTAATAGCTGGCAGTCTGCTCACATAAACGGAACACTCTTGTGTTAAAACAGGGAATAAAGCTACACAGCTGGCAGGAAGAAGAGAGTGAATACACGGGTTTTAACGATCCTTCATCCTTCACTATTCCTCTTGCCTGCACTGAACTGGAGCCATCAATTGTGGAATTGGGAGATTTAAAGAAATCACAGACCCACTGAAATACATAGAGCTGCCTCATTTATCAGAACAGGAGAGAGAGAGAGAGAAATTACTGGGTCAGAAATCACACCGAGGAAGCCCTGACCCTTTTAATGTGGATTTAATTCATTGGGATTCAGAGAGCAGTGCACACAGCAAGGGCGGGTTCAGGGCGGGATTGTTGCTTTTTGGGTTGGATAAATCCCTCCTAGGGATTACCTTCCCGCTCTCGACTCTGTTTCTGAGGGAACTTTCAAAGCCACACCCCTGATCTTATCAACACAGCTTCAAACTGAAAGCAGCAATCCAGAAACACAAAGGGAGTCAGGTGCTGGTGAAGTGAACAGAATCAGTAAAGGGCACGACAGGAACACCAGTCACCCCCAAGACACACACACAGGCACACACACACACAGACTACCTTGCCCCAGGAATACTAATTCTTCATGGTGGCTGTGTTAAAGTCCTGGGACTGTGAAGCCAATAACTTCCACCACACAGACTGCAGTGGTTCAAGTAGGCACCTCACCAGCACCTTCTCAAGGTCAAACTAGGGATGGGGAATAAATGGGAGTGACACCGTGAATAAGTTATTTTCTAGCCAACAATTATCCCTCGACCAACAATCACCAAACAGATTATCTCAATTAATTTTCGAATTGGATGATAGCACAGGCTGGAGGGGCTGAATGGTCCCATGGGGCAGGCCACACTGTAGGGGGCAAGGCAGGATTAGTGTGAGCCTGTCGTTAACTGCGCACAGTAAACTCTGGCGTTTTTTAATTGATTTGCGGGACATGGGCGATGCTGGCTGGGTCAGTATTTATTGCACAACCCTAGTTGCCCTTGAACTGAGTGTCTCGCTAGGCCATGTCAGAGGGCAGTTGAGAGTCAATCACCTTGGTGTGGCTCTGGAGTCACATGTAGGCCAGACGGGTTAAAGACAGCAGATTTCTTTCCCTAAAGGACATTAGTGAACCAGGTGGGTTTTTCTGACAATGGTTTCATGGTCATCAGTAGATTCCTAATTCCAGATTTATTTTTTAATTGAATTCAAATTCCACCATCTGTCATGGAGGGATTCGAACCCGGGTCCTCAGAACATTGGCAGAGTTTCTGGGTTAATTGTCTAGTGATAATACCACTAGGCCATCGCCTCCCCTGATACCATTCTGTATTAAAGTCTACGTACACTGAGATGTTTCAGAACTGACCTCTGAATGATACATTGCTGTGACCTTTCACCTGGCGAGTTGTCCTTTAGAGAGCACCACCTCAGGGAACCGTTTCCCTCTGAGCATCCTCCCTCCAGGATTCTGGCGGTAGGGGGGAGCACCTGAGGAGAGCAGTGGGCACGGTGCTGTGGAGTTCGGAAGTTCAGAGCTGCTCATTCAGCAATGTGATCCTCTTCCCACGCTCCTTCTGAATCATCAAACACCTCCTGATTCACACAAATTGTAACATTATTACAACAATTCAGGATATTACACTGAATGACTTCAAAATATTACAAAACAATGTGACTGATATGCATTGCCCAAGAAAAGCATCAGTTCTCCAGGGTGCATTGATTTAAGGTATGGTGTGCCTTATATTCGGCACACTTTGTTGCTGTGGAGATCATTTAAAAGTAATTGATTGGCTCTATACAGGGGCTGTGTTATCTATAGTCACTGTGTTACTGTATTGAGGGCTGTGTTCTGTAGTTTGTGTTACTGTATAGAGGGGCTGTGTTATCTATAGTCTGTGTGTTACTGTATAGAGGGATTGCGTTATCTGTAGTCTGTGTGTTACTGTATCGAGGGGCTGTGTTATCTGTGGTCTGTGCATTACTGTGTAGAGGGACTGTGTTATCTGTAGTCTGTGTGTTACTGTATAGAGGGGCTGTGTTATCTATAGTCTATGTGTTACTAAATAGAGGGGCTGTGTTATCAGTATTCACTGTGTTACTGTATAGAGGGCTGTGTTATCTGTGGTCTGTGTGTTACGGTATAGAGGGGCTGTGTTATCTGTAGTCACTGTGTTACTCATTACAGGGGCTGTGTTATCTATAGTCACTGTGTTACTGTATTGAGGGCTGTGTTATCTGTGATCTGTGTGTTACTGTATCGAGGGGCTGTGGTATCTGTAGTCTGTGTGTTACTGTATAGAGGGGCTGTGTTATCTGTAGTCTGTGTGTTACTCTATCGAGGGGTTGTGTTATCTGTAGTCTGTGTGTTACTGTATCGAGGGGCTGTGTTATCTGTGGTCTGTGTGTAACTGTATAGAGGGGCTGTGTTATCTGTAGTCTGTGTGTTAATGTATAGAGGGGCTGTGTTATCTGTAGTCTGTGTGTAACTGTATAGAGGGGCTGTGTTATCTGTAGTCACTGTGTTACTGTATAGAGGGGCTGTGTTATCTGTGATCTGTGTGTTACTGTATAGAGGGGCTGTGTTATCTGTGATCTGTGTGTTACTGTATAGAGAGGCTGTGTTATCTGTAGTCACTGTGTTACTGTATAGAGGGACTGTGTTATCAGTAGCCACTGTGTTACTGTATAGAGAGGCTGTGTTATCTGTGATCTGTGTGTTACTGTATAGAGGGGCTGTGTTATCTGTGATCTGTGTGTTACTGTATAGAGGGGCTGTGTTATCTGTGGTCTGTGTGTTATGGTATAGAGGGGCTGTGTTATCAGTAGTCACTGTGTTAGTGTATAGAGGGACTGTGTTATCTATAGTCTGTGTGTTACTGTATTGAGCGGCTGTGTTATCTGTGGTCTGTATGTAACTGTATAGAGGGGCTGTGTTATCTGTGGTCTGTATGTTACTGTATCGAGGGGCTGTGTTACCTGTGGTCTGTGTGTTACTGTATAGAGGGACTGTGTTATCAGTAGTCACTGTGTTACTGTATAGAGAGGCTGTGTTACCTGTAGTCACTGTGTTACTGTATAGAGGGGCTGTGTTATCTGTGATCTGTGTGTTACAGTATAGAGGGACTGTGTTATCTGTGGTCTGTGTGTTATGGTATCGAGGGGCTGTGTTATCTGTGGTCTGTGTGTTATGGTATCGAGGGGCTGTGTTATCTGTGGTCTGTGTGTTATGGTATCGAGGGGCTGTGTTATCAGTAGTCACTGTGTTACGGTATAGAGGGACTGTGTTATCTATAGTCTGTGTGTTACTGTATCGAGCGGCTGTGTTATCTGTGGTCTGTATGTAACTGTATCGAGGGGCTGTGTTACCTGTGGTCTGTGTGTTACGGTACAGAGAGGCTGTGTTATCTGTAGTCACTGTGTTACTGTATAGAGGGACTGTGTTATCAGTAGTCACTGTGTTACTGTATAGAGGGACTGTGTTATCAGTAGTCACTGTGTTACTGTATAGAGGGGCTGTGTTATCAGTAGTCACTGTGTTACTGTATAGAGGGACTGTGTTATCAGTAGTCACTGTGTTACTGTATAGAGGGACTGTGTTATCAGTAGCCACTGTGTTACGGTATAGAGGGACTGTGTTATCAGGAGTCACTGTGTTACTGTATAGAGGGGCTGTGTTATCAGTAGTCACTGTGTTACTGTATAGAGGGACTGTGTTATCAGTAGTCACTGTGTTACTGTATAGAGGGACTGTGTTATCAGTAGTCACTGTGTTACGGTATAGAGGGACTGTGTTATCAGTAGCCACTGTGTTACTGTATAGAGGGGCTGTGTTATCAGTAGTCACTGTGTTACTGTATAGAGGGACTGTGTTATCAGTAGCCACTGTGTTACTGTATAGAGGGGCTGTGTTATCAGTAGTCACTGTGTTACTGTATAGAGGGACTGTGTTATCAGTAGTCACTGTGTTACTGTATAGAGGGACTGTGTTATCAGTAGTCACTGTGTTACTGTATAGAGGGGCTGTGTTATCAGTAGTCACTGTGTTACTGTATAGAGGGACTGTGTTATCAGTAGTCACTGTGTTACTGTATAGAGGGACTGTGTTATCAGTAGTCACTGTGTTACTGTATAGAGGGACTGTGTTATCAGTAGTCACTGTGTTACAGTATAGAGGGACTGTGTTATCAGTAGTCACTGTGTTACGGTATAGAGGGGCTGTGTTATCAGTAGTCACTGTGTTACGGTATAGAGGGACTGTGTTATCAGTAGTCACTGTGTTACGGTATAGAGGGGCTGTGTTATCAGTAGTCACTGTGTTACGGTATAGAGGGGCTGTGTTATCAGTAGTCACTGTGTTACGGTATAGAGGGGCTGTGTTATCAGTAGTCACTGTGTTACGGTATAGAGGGACTGTGTTATCAGTAGTCACTGTGTTACTGTATAGAGGGACTGTGTTATCAGTAGTCACTGTGTTACTGTATAGAGGGGCTGTGTTATCAGTAGTCACTGTGTTACGGTATAGAGGGGCTGTGTTATCAGTAGTCACTGTGTTACGGTATAGAGGGACTGTGTTATCAGTAGTCACTGTGTTACTGTATAGAGGGACTGTGTTATCAGTAGTCACTGTGTTACAGTATAGAGGGACTGTGTTATCAGTAGTCACTGTGTTACTGTATAGAGGGACTGTGTTATCAGTAGTCACTGTGTTACTGTATAGAGGGGCTGTGTTATCAGTAGTCACTGTGTTACAGTATAGAGGGACTGTGTTATCAGTAGTCACTGTGTTACAGTATAGAGGGACTGTGTTATCAGTAGTCACTGTGTTACTGTATAGAGGGGCTGTGTTATCAGTAGTCACTGTGTTACTGTATAGAGGGACTGTGTTATCAGTAGTCACTGTGTTACTGTATAGAGGGGCTGTGTTATCAGTAGTCACTGTGTTACTGTATAGAGGGACTGTGTTATCAGTAGTCACTGTGTTACTGTATAGAGGGGCTGTGTTATCAGTAGTCACTGTGTTACTGTATAGAGGGACTGTGTTATCAGTAGTCACTGTGTTACTGTATAGAGGGGCTGTGTTATCAGTAGTCACTGTGTTACTGTATAGAGGGGCTGTGTTATCAGTAGTCACTGTGTTACTGTATAGAGGGACTGTGTTATCAGTAGTCACTGTGTTACTGTATAGAGGGACTGTGTTATCAGTAGTCACTGTGTTACTGTATAGAGGGACTGTGTTATCAGTAGTCACTGTGTTACTGTATAGAGGGGCTGTGTTATCAGTAGTCACTGTGTTACTGTATAGAGGGGCTGTGTTATCAGTAGTCACTGTGTTACTGTATAGAGGGACTGTGTTATCAGTAGTCACTGTGTTACTGTATAGAGGGGCTGTGTTATCAGTAGTCACTGTGTTACTGTATAGAGGGGCTGTGTTATCAGTAGTCACTGTGTTACTGTATAGAGGGGCTGTGTTATCAGTAGTCACTGTGTTACTGTATAGAGGGACTGTGTTATCAGTAGTCACTGTGTTACTGTATAGAGGGACTGTGTTATCAGTAGTCACTGTGTTACTGTATAGAGGGGCTGTGTTATCAGTAGTCACTGTGTTACTGTATAGAGGGGCTGTGTTATCAGTAGTCACTGTGTTACTGTATAGAGGGGCTGTGTTATCAGTAGTCACTGTGTTACTGTATAGAGGGACTGTGTTATCAGTAGTCACTGTGTTACTGTATAGAGGGACTGTGTTATCAGTAGTCACTGTGTTACTGTATAGAGGGGCTGTGTTATCAGTAGTCACTGTGTTACTGTATAGAGGGGCTGTGTTATCAGTAGTCACTGTGTTACTGTATAGAGGGACTGTGTTATCAGTAGTCACTGTGTTACTGTATAGAGGGACTGTGTTATCAGTAGTCACTGTGTTACTGTATAGAGGGGCTGTGTTATCAGTAGTCACTGTGTTACTGTATAGAGGGACTGTGTTATCAGTAGTCACTGTGTTACTGTATAGAGGGACTGTGTTATCAGTAGTCACTGTGTTACAGTATAGAGGGACTGTGTTATCAGTAGTCACTGTGTTACTGTATAGAGGGACTGTGTTATCAGTAGTCACTGTGTTACTGTATAGAGAGGCTGTGTTATCTGTAGTCACTGTGTTACTGTCTAGAGGGACTGTGTTATCAGTAGTCACTGTGTTACAGTATAGAGGGACTGTGTTATCAGTAGTCACTGTGTTACTGTATAGAGGGACTGTGTTATCAGTAGTCACTGTGTTACAGTATAGAGGGACTGTGTTATCAGTAGTCACTGTGTTACTGTATAGAGGGACTGTGTTATCAGTAGTCACTGTGTTACAGTATAGAGGGACTGTGTTATCAGTAGTCACTGTGTTACTGTATAGAGGGGCTGTGTTATCAGTAGTCACTGTGTTACTGTATAGAGGGACTGTGTTATCAGTAGTCACTGTGTTACTGTATAGAGGGACTGTGTTATCAGTAGTCACTGTGTTACAGTATAGAGGGACTGTGTTATCAGTAGTCACTGTGTTACTGTATAGAGGGACTGTGTTATCAGTAGTCACTGTGTTACAGTATAGAGGGACTGTGTTATCAGTAGTCACTGTGTTACAGTATAGAGGGACTGTGTTATCAGTAGTCACTGTGTTACTGTATAGAGGGACTGTGTTATCAGTAGTCACTGTGTTACAGTATAGAGGGACTGTGTTATCAGTAGTCACTGTGTTACTTTATCGAGAGGCTGTGTTATCTGTAGTCACTGTGTTACTGTATAGAGGGACTGTGTTATCAGTAGTCACTGTGTTACAGTATAGAGGGACTGTGTTATCAGTAGTCACTGTGTTACTGTATAGAGGGGCTGTGTTATCAGTAGTCACTGTGTTACTGTATAGAGGGACTGTGTTATCAGTAGTCACTGTGTTACTGTATAGAGGGGCTGTGTTATCAGTAGTCACTGTGTTACTGTATAGAGGGGCTGTGTTATCAGTAGTCACTGTGTTACTGTATAGAGGGACTGTGTTATCAGTAGTCACTGTGTTACTGTATAGAGGGACTGTGTTATCAGTAGTCACTGTGTTACTGTATAGAGGGGCTGTGTTATCAGTAGTCACTGTGTTACTGTATAGAGGGACTGTGTTATCAGTAGTCACTGTGTTACTGTATAGAGGGGCTGTGTTATCAGTAGTCACTGTGTTACTGTATAGAGGGGCTGTGTTATCAGTAGTCACTGTGTTACAGTATAGAGGGGCTGTGTTATCAGTAGTCACTGTGTTACGGTATAGAGGGGCTGTGTTATCAGTAGTCACTGTGTTACTGTATAGAGGGACTGTGTTATCAGTAGTCACTGTGTTACTGTATAGAGGGGCTGTGTTATCAGTAGTCACTGTGTTACTGTATAGAGGGACTGTGTTATCAGTAGTCACTGTGTTACTGTATAGAGGGGCTGTGTTATCAGTAGTCACTGTGTTACTGTATAGAGGGACTGTGTTATCAGTAGTCACTGTGTTACTGTATAGAGGGGCTGTGTTATCAGTAGTCACTGTGTTACTGTATAGAGGGACTGTGTTTTCTGCAGTCTGTGGGTTTCTCTATAAACGTATCCCATTTTTATAAAATAATGCAGTGCTCTGCTTCGAGTGAGCTTTGTTGTGAGTTATGCATCTTTGTATTGAGTGCTTGCAATCATTCCCGCCACTGCTTACAGGTGAAGCTGGGTGGCTGGCGGCAAAAGTAACACACCTGTACACATCTGGGCACACAGCCAAGCCCTGAGAGGAAGCAGTGTGGGAGCTGGCAGGGAGCCACCTGGCACTGGTCCTCACAAACAACCTCCTCACTATACAGTCAGCTGACTAGTAATGTCAGTGTTCATGCAAATGCTAGCTTCATGTTAGTGCTGATGTTACTTCTCGTTAGACTATTAAAGTTTATTTATTAGTCACAAGTAAGGCTTACATTAACGCTGCTATGAAGTTACTGTGAAATTCCCCTAGTCGCCGCACTCTGGTGCCTGTTCGAGTCAATGTACCTAACCAGCACAGCTTTTGGACTATGGGAGGAAACCGGACCACCCGGAGGAAATCCACGCAGAAACGGTGTGCAACCTCCACACAGACAGTGACCCAAGCTGGGAATTGAACCCGGGTCCCTGGCGCTGTGAGGCTGCAGTGCTAACCACTGTGCTACCGTGCCTGCCCATGTCAGTGTTCATGTCAGAGCTAGAGGGACTGCCCGTGACCTTGTTAGTGGTTATGGTTAGTCCTGAGGTCTGGGTAGTGTTCAGGTTTGGCATAGTCTCGTGCTAGAGTTAGTCTATGAAGTTAGTGCTAATATAAATATTTAGTGGTATTGGTAAGGTCAGTATTATTGCTACTGTTAGTTTTAAAGTTGGAACAGTATTAGCATTAAGGTTAGTGTTAGTATTTCCCTAATTGTTTGCATTAGTGATAAATGTAGCATTAGTGTTGGTACTATGGTTGGAGCTCATGTTAAGGTTAGTGAGTGTGTGAGTTGTGGCTTGGTTGGTAGCACTCTTCCTTCTGAAACACAAAGTTCTGCTATATAAAATCTTGGAAGCTATATAAAACATTGGTTAGGCCGCATTTGGAGCGTTGCATGCAGTTCTGGTCACCACACTACCAGAAGGACATGGAAGCTTTGGAGAGAGTGCAAAGAAGGTTCACCAGAAAGGTGTTGGCTATGAGGAGAGGTTGAATAAACTAAGATTGTTTTCACTGGAAAGACGGAGGCTGAGGAAGGACCTAATAGAGGTCTACAAAATTATGAGAGGCATAGACAGGGTGGATAGTCAGAGGCTTTTTCCAAGGGTGGAAGTGTCAGTTAGAAGGGGGCACAGGTTCAAGGTGAGAGGGGAAAAGTTTAAAGGAGATGTGTGGGGGAAGTTTTTCGCACAGTAGATGCCTGGAACGCGCTGCCAGAGGATGTGGTGGAAGCAGGCACATTAGCAACATTTAAGAGGCATCTGAATGGGTGCGTGAATAGGGAGGGGATGGAGGGATACGGACTGAGTAAGGGCAGAAGGTTTTTTTTAGTTTAGTTAGGGCATCATGATCAGCACAGGCTTGGAGGGCCGAAGGGCCTGTTCCTGTGCTGCACTTTTCTTTGTCGTTTGTTCTTTGAAATGCCACTCCAGGGGGTTTGAACTCATGGCTGACACTCCAATGCAGTACAGAGTGAGCATTGCACTTGGGGGAGGGTGGGGGGAGGCGGGGGGGTGGTTTCCTTGTTTTATTGAGGCCCCATCTGCCTGTGTGGGTGGATGTAAACTATTCCGCAGCACTATATGAAGAACAAGGAGCTGTCCCTGATGTTGTCGGCAATATTCATCCCTCAGTCGACATAACTAAAAATCAGATGATCTGGTTGCTGTTTGTGGGAGTTTGCTGTGTTCATATTGACTGCCGTGCTTCATACATTACAATGGTGACTACACTTCACAAAGTACGTCATTGTCTGTAAAGCACTTTCGGATGTCCGTCAGACCCTAAAACATCATAGAAATCATAGAAACCCTACAGTGCAGAAGGAGGCCACTCGGCCCATCGAGTCTGCACCGACCACAATCCCACCCAGGCCCTACCCCCACATATTTTACCCACCAATCCCTCCAACCTACACATCCCAGGACACCAAGGGGCAATTTTTTAACCTGGCCAATCAACCTAACCCGCACATCTTTGGACTGTGGGAGGAAACCGGAGCACCCGGAGGAAACCCACGCAGACATGAGGAGAATGTGCAAACTCCACACAGACAGTGACCCGAGCCGGGAATCGAACCCGGGACCTTGGAGCTGTGAAGCAGCAGTGCTAACCACTGTGCTACCGTGCCGCCCAGAAGAAGGCACAGGGATCCTAAGATTATTGAGACATACAGAACTGAGAGAGAACACTATGGAAAATGCCACCCTCTGGATGGGATGTAAAGGATTCTATGGCACTATTTGAAGAGGAATTGATTCTCCCTGATGTCCTGGCCAATCTTTATCCTGCAGGGTCCGTCACTGCCCACTCTTCCACCACCCATCTGCCAAAGCTTAAGTACAGTCCAACGGGTAACATCTAGGTTCTTGGCCTATTTTTTTTCCCATCTACCCTCTGGACTACCAGATGGAGGGAGACAGGTTAGCAGGGGCCTAATGGACCTTCAATTCCATCTACCCTTCCAACCCTTGTCTGCTGAAGCCTTCAGTCTCAGCGTTCAGGTTTTCCTCCACCCACTTCTCCTGCTATGTATCTTTGCCGGGACAATTGGTGAGGATGTTGCTGGGAGGAAACCGGAGCTCCCGGAGGAAACCCACGCAGACACGGGGTGATCGTGCAAACTCCACGCAGTCACCCAAGGCCAGAATTGAACCCGGGTCCCTGGCGCTGTGAGGCAGCAATACTAACCACCATGCCGCCCCTCGACTGGACAATTGACAAAGATTCCGACTGAGGCTCTTGTCTTGCACCTGGCTCACACTTCCTGTCTGCCACAGTTACTTCCTGTGTCACCGTTCTGTTAGGCCTGGGCAATACCTTTAATCATTGGGCAGGTAACTTGCCAGTACATTTATCTTCCAAACTTCCAAACACTGGGTGACACCACTGATTTGCCAAGCTCCAGCTCCCAGCACATTGCTCCTGGTGTTACAGTTCCAAATCCTCATTCATTTTCATTTAACTTAAAACTCAATTTAACTTTATACTTAGTGATAACCCTCAGGCTACTTCCCTTCACCTTCTTTTCCCGATCTTGCTAGGGCACATCCACCCCCATCTGTAATAAACAGTGAAGTTTGGAAATGAGGGGTACCAGTAAAACTGGCCTGAAAATTGAACTCTAATATGACGGGTGTCAGTATTACTGATTTTTGTTTGGATGTGGATTTGGGCAGCACGGTAGCACAGTGATCAGCACTGCTGCCTCACTGCTCCAGGGGACCCGGGTTCAATTCCTGGCTTGGGTCACTGTCTGTGTGGAGTTTGCATGTTCTCCCCATGTTCTTCCCGTGCCTGCGTGTGCTTCCTCCGGGTGCCCCGCTTTCCTGCCACAGTCCAAAGATGTGCAAGTTAGGTGGATTGGCCATGGTAAATCGCCCCTTAGGGTCAGGAGAGCTAGCAGGGTAAATACATGGGGACAGGAGTATAGGGCCTGGGTGGGGTTGTTGGTATGGGCTCGATGGGCCGAATGGCCCCCTTTGGCACTGTAGGGATTCTATGATGACCTTAACTGGTTTTTCCTTCTGTTTTATCCACAATATGGGCTGTCACTCATTGGCCACATTCCTGTCAGTGGGACGGGACAAATGTTGGCCTGGTTCCACCGGGCCTGGCTGCAGCCCGGGTGGCACTGTCTCCTCCCTCAGTCACCCATTCTTCCATTGCTCCTGTCACACCTCAACCATCCTTTGTCCTGCCCCTGTCTGTCAGGCTGGCTCCGTGTTCACCAAGAGCCAGCGTTTTGGTTTTTAAGAGACCTGTGCTAACCATAGCCAGTGGCAGCACTCTTGAAGGCTCTGAGTTCAAATTCCATTCCAGAGACTAGCATACACAATCTGGGCTGCCACTGCAGGACGATGCTGAGGGAGTGCTGCACTGCATCAGGTACCATCTTTGAGGTGAAACATTAAGACAAAACCCTCCCTGCCTTCTCAGCTGGATGCCAAAGATCCAAAGCTGCTACTTAGAAGAGCAGGAGTCTTCCCGCACCGCCCCCCCCCCCGCCCCCTTCCACCCCCCCACCCCCGCCACCATCTGCAACCATCTGGCTGATGTCCACCTCCGAAGCACCAAAAACACATGACGATTGTGGATGTGGAGCCTCCTGTGTATAAATTCCTTTCGGGAAGGAAAGCTGCCATCCTTATCTGGTCTGGCCTACATGTGACTCCAGAGCCACAGCAACGTGGCAACTAGGGATGGGCAATAAATGCTGGCCAGCCAGCGATACTCTCATCCACCATCACACAAATCAGCCACCCATCCATTGACTCTGTCTACACTTCCCGCTTCCTCGGAAAAGCAGCCATCATAATCAAGGACTCCACGCACCCAGACATACTCTCTTCCACCTTCTTCCGTCGGGAAAGAGGTACAAAAGTCTGAGATCACGCACCAGCCGACTCAAGAACAGCTCCTTCCCTGCTGCCGTCAGACTTTTCATAGAATCCCTACAGTGCAGAAGGAGGCCATTCGGCCCATCGAGTCTGCACTGACCACAATCCCACCCAGGCCCTATCCCCGTAACCCCACATATTTACCCTGCTAATCCCCCCGACACAAGGGGCAATTTAGCATGGCCAATCCACCTAACCCGCACACCTTTGGATTGTGAGAGGAATCCGGAGCACCCGGAGGAAACCCACGTAGACACAGGGAGAATGTGCAAACTCCACACATGATGTGGAGATGCCGGCGTTGGACTGCGGTAAACACAGTAAGAAGTCTCACAACACCAGGTTAAAGTCCAACAGGCTTATTTGGTAGCACAAGCCACTAGCTTTCGGAGCGCTGCCCCTTCGTCGGGTGGAGTGGGAGATCAACCCCACACAGACAGTGACCTAAGGCTAGAATTGAACCCTGGTCCCTGGCACTGTGAGGTAGCAGCACTAACCACTGCGCCGCCCCAATGAATCTACCTCTTAGTCAGTTGATCTTTCTCTACACCCCAGCTATGACTGTAACACTACATTCTGCACTCTCTCCCTTCCTTCTCTGTGTTTTGTCTGTACAACGACAAGAAACAATACTTCTCACTGTATCCCAAAACATGTAACAATAATAAATCAAATCAAATGTCCCACGAATGAATTTTAAAAATGGCTACTGTGTTTCCTGCATATAACATAATATTACAGCAGTAAGGGTACTTCATTGGTTGTGGAGTGCTTTGAGACTTCCAAAGGTTGTGACAGCTGCTATATAAATGCATTTTTTCCTTCCTGGTTTCTCGATGTGATTAAGGTTCACAGGTAGTGACAATTATTGGACTAATCTTGACCCCCCTCCCCCACCCCAAGATTGTCCTCAGCAGAGTGCTGACTTCACACAAGCAGCAGTTCCAAGGTAACCTCAGAAGCTGGGCCTGGTGTTCTCTGCTCGCTCCCTTGTCCAGTGCTAAGTGAACTGGAACTAAATGGCAGGCACTGAGTGCAGTGCTTCATGTACACTGCGTGCACCAATTAAACTGTCTGTTTACCAACGAAAACAAGGTAATTACATTGTTAAAGGATCGTGGAGCAACTATCAATTATCAAACCCCTTGGATTTATAGCCTTCTGAATCAGATGTCCCAACAGCTCAACTTTCTTGTGTCTGAAACAGCTTTAGACTGAGCACTATTCATTGGCAGCTGGGGCGAAATCCTGGTCTGGATTATCCTCTGGGAATGCGCCCCTCTGCAGATATCCCCAGAGCACTGCCACATAACAGGGAGGGAGTTGGGGTTCAGCGGAGGGGTACAGTCCGGTGTACTTGCCCAGAGAACGTACCTTCTCTGTAACCCTGCTAACTATTGGAGGGGTCAGAATTGGGGGCTTCTTTAGCTTCTGTTAATCAGCTGGCCCCATTTACATAGACACGGACTAATTTTAAAATATTTGTTCCTGGGACGTGGGTGTTGCTGGCTCGGCCAGCATTTATTGTCCATTTCTGATTGCCCTGAGAGGGTGGTGGTGGTGGGCCCTCTTCCTGAATCAGTGTTTTTGGTGCCACTTTAGTGTGGGTTGCTTGAGAAGGCTGTTAAGAGTCAGCCAGGTGGCACAGTGGTCAGCACTGCTGCCTCACAGTGCCAGGGACCCGGGTTCAATGCCGGCCTCGGGTCACTGTCTGTGTGGATTCAGACATGCTCTCCCGAGTCTGCATGGGTTTCCTCCGGGTGCTCCGATTTCCTCCCACACTCCAAAGATGTGTAGGTTATGTGGATTGGCCATGATAAATTGTCCCTTAGAGTCCCAAGATGTGTAGGTTATGGGGATAAGTGGGGTAAATATGTGGGGTTACAGGGATAAGGGGGGGGGGGGGGGAGCTGCTTAAGATGCTCTATCAGAGAGTCAGTGCAGACTCGATGGGCCGAATGATCCCCTTCTGCACTGTAGGGATTCTAAGAGACCATGAAGTTGGGATGGGTCTGGAGTTACGTGTAGACCGGACTGGGTGAGGACGGCGGGATCCTTCACTTAAAACTAAAGTTTGAAAGTTTAATATAAAGAGTAAAGGTTGAGCCCAGTGTTAATGACACATCCTGGGATGGTGTAATAAATGTAATGAATGAATCTAATAGATACACGAATGAGTGATGTCGTTGCCGATGGGCAGGATTTTTATGGCCTCACTCGTCCCAAAACCGTAAAATTCCATCCGAGGTCGATGGATCTTTCCATGGTCCGCTCTGCCCGCTCTGATTCCCGTGGCGGACAGGACGGTAAAATTCTGGTCAATGTGTCAGTGATATCAGCAGTGATGTGCTGGGCTCTGTCTTGAGGAAGGAACACTGTATTCAGGAGAGATATATCTACTCTGTAAGCTGTCTTAGAAATAGTGTTAATAGTGAAATAGTACCATGGTAAGGCTACAGTCAATCTGGGGAAGATAGGTCACACATATCAGAGGCCAGCAACCACGCCAAGACCATATGAGACACGTAGCATTGTTGGTGGCACCAGTCTATCCACAGATTGGTGCCATCGATGGAACTACAACTGGAGAATGAAGGGAAACCTGGTAGCAGCACAGACTTACAATTCACCAAAGGAGGAGGCAAACTGGAGAGAGGTAATGAGGTCCCTACCTGGTGAACAGTCAGTGCCCCTGCCTCAAGGGTCCACAAAAGTACTTCCCCTGATACTGAGTAGCATTGGGCCTTCATGCTAAATAGCATAGGGACCAAATTAATCTGTTTCCCTGATGCTATAGTTAAGAAAACCCACCAACGCCTCTACTTTCTAAGGGGCCAAGGAAATTCAGCATTCCGGCCACGACTCTCACCAACTTTTACTGACGCACCATAGAAAGCATTCTTTCTGGTTGTATCACAGCTTGGTATTGCTCCTGCTCTGCCCAAGACCGTAAGAAACTACAAAGGGTCGTGAACAAAGCCCAGTCCATCACTCAATCAGCATCCCATTCATTGACTCAGTCTACACTTCCCGCTGCCTCAGCAAAGCAGCCAGCACTATCAGGGACCCCATGCACCCCAGACATCCTCTCTTCTACCTTCTTCCGTCTGGAAAAAGATACAAAGCTCTGACATCACATACCAACCGACTCAAGAACAGCTTCTTCCCTGCTGCCATCAGGCTTTTGAATGGGCCTACCATATATTAAGCTGATCTTTCTCTATACCCTAAACACATAGGATTGCAGGTAAAATCTTGAGATGGATAGAAAGCTGGTTAGCAGAAAGGAAGCAAAGAGTTGGCATAAATGGGTCTTTTTTTTGATTGGCAGTCAGTGACTAGTGGGATTCGGCAGAGATCTGTGCTGGGACCCCAACTGTTCACGTTATATATTAATGATTTAGAAGAGGGAACTAAATGTATTATCTCTAAATTTGCAGATGATACAAATTTGAGTGGGAGGGTGAGCTGTGATGAGGATGCAGAGATGCTTCAGCATGATTTGGACAGGCTGAGTGTGTGGGCATATGAATGGAGATGCAGTGTACTGTGCATAAATGGAGGTTATCCACTTTGATAGCAGTAACAGAAAGACAGATTATTACTTGAATGGGTGTAAATTGAGAGGTGGATAATCAACGAGACCCTGATGTCCTCGTGCATCAGTCGCTGAAAGGAAGCACGCAGGTACAGCAGGCAGTAAAGAAGGCAAATGGTATGTTGGCCTTCATAGCGAGAGGATTTGAGTACAGGAATAGGGATGTTTTACTGCAATTGTATAGAGTGTTGGTGAGGCCACACCTGAATATTTTGTGCAGTTTTGGTGTCCTTATCAGAGGAAGGATGTCCTTGCTATAGAGCGAGTACAGCAAAGGTTTACCAGCTGGATTCCTGGGATGGCAGGTTGTCATCTAAGGAGAGACAAGTCGGTTAGGATTATATTTATTGGAGTTTAGAAGAGTAAGAGGGGATCTAATTGAAACTTATAAAATTCTAACAGGGTAGATTCAGAAAGAATGTTCCCAATGTTGGGAGAGTCCAGAACTAGGGGGTCATAGCTTCAGGGTTAAATCTTTTAGAACTGAGGTGAGGAGAAATTTCTTCACCCAGAGGGTGGTGAATGTGTGGAATTCACCACCAACAAAGTAGTTGAGGCCAAAATGTCTGATTTCAAGAAGAAATTAGATATATCTCTTGGGGCTAAAGGGATCAAGAGATATGGGAGGGGAGGAGGGATCAGGATATTGAATTTGATGATCATCATGATGAAAGTGAATGGTGGAGCAGGCTCAAGGGGCCGAATGGCCTACTCCTGTGACGAGTGTCTATGTTTCTATCACAACTTAATCAGTTTCTGGAAGGTTCCAAACTGGATTACAATGAAGACATGCTAAGACAACATCTTCTGGTATTTCACACCTGCCGGTGTCAAGAACTACCTCAAAAAATAAACTGGAACTGTAGGTCAACTGGACCAATCGTGCGAGACAAGATGGAGGATGGATCATTAATGAGTTAATGGCTGGGACATTAAGGAAAATAATTACTGAGGTTATAAAACAATAGCCACGGTCTGACCAGACATGAGCTGATCAATTACCTCTGTAACCACTATGGGGAGAGAGTTCAAGTTACCAGAATAACTATTTTGAAAAGCATTTCATAATAATGCCCAAGCTGCTAAAACAGAAGTCTGGAAGAAATCTACCAATGGAGCAGTAACGCCAACTCTCCCTTACTTTGGTCTCACAAGTTAAAGACTCTGAGGGCAAACATACCAACCCCCCACCCTCTCTGCCCTCCGGCCAATGGGCGGGGTGAGCGGTAAGATCGCGCGAGAGCCAAGATTCTCGCCTCTTGCAATCATGCCAACACCGGATATCCGCTGAAGCTTGCATCAATTATGTAGCTCTCATTTTAATATATTTTACATATAATTAGTGAGGCCGGAACTTAATCGTTCGTGCTCACTTGTCTCTGTGGCCTTGCCAAGAGAGCTTCTCCCCGGTGAGAGTCACAGCTGGTGCCCAGCAATTGGACCAGAGGTGATGGCCTCACTGGTAAAACCAGAGGCCATTGAGCAACCCCCCCTCTCCCCTCACCCACCCCCGGGAGGTTGGCGGCAAAGAGGGAGGTTCCCCTTGGGCAGTGTTAGGCTGGCAGTGCCAGCCTGGCACCCTGGCACTGCCCAATGGCCACCGGGGGGCAGGGCCTACAGGGCAGGGCCATACCAGGGGCTGGCTGATCGGTGGTGGGGCGGAGGTCCACCTCACATAGTGCAAGGTGGGGAAAGGGAGGTGGGGCCCACTGTCACTCTGCAATGCAATGACTGGGGGGAAGGAAGAGGGATCAGTCTGGGGGTGTTGTGCGAGTCAATCGGTCCAGGCGGGTGGGTGGGTTGCCATTGTTTGAGGGCCCCCATGGTATCTAGAGGGGTGCCTGCTTTATGCCATGGAGGCTGGCTGAGAGCGGCAGAGGCTGAGCGACAGGTCTCTTTGCTCTCAGAGCAGAGGGACCTGCTCATGTGCAATGGTGCCCTCTGCTGCTCTCTGCCAGTATTTGGGTGATTGAAGCCCTGCCCCCTCCCCCCACCGTCATCTCTATTGCAGTTTGGAATCCAGCACAGAGATAGCGAATTTCCATTGAAAGGAACATTAAGTACACAATCATCAACATTTAAAAATGGTAGATTACATTTAAAAAAATACACTGCCTCTAGAAATTGCAGTTTACATCAGCTTCAACTCCACTGGAAATTCAGGACCATTGTGGAAGAATTCTGCCCCAGTCATAGATGTCAGTGAAGGAGTCATAAACAGTGAACACTATTGTTTTTGCCTTTTATCAGTGAATTTTAATTTGGCCAGAGAGTAAGTTCCGACTGTAGAGTTTGTATTGTTGCATGCTCGTGTGTGTGTTCTGAAGGTTGAGTTATTGGTTTTCCATTTTAAATATCTTTGCTTTGTTACGATCAGGTGAGGAGGGCTGAACAGGTTCTCCTCTATTCAACCCCATTGCTTGGCCACAACAAAGGTTTAAGTTTATTTTTTTATGAGGATATAACTTTTCCAAATCAGGATGTGCTTAACTATTTAAGCTGTGAGCAATAAGGAGCCAATAAAACTAGACTTGAGTAAAAAAAAAGGTGAAATTATTAACTCACTAAGCCCCCCAAGAAAACTGAAACACTGAGCATTCGGCCAACATGCAGTCATTCAGACAAACCTCACACACACACCTCACACACACCACACACCTCACACACACACCACACACACACACCACACACACACACCACACACACACACCTCACACACACACCTCACACACACACCACACACACACACCACACACACACACCTCACACACACACACCTCACACACACACCACACACACACACCACACACACACACACCACACACACACCACACACACACACACACACCACACCACACACACCACACACACACACCACACACACTCACACACACACACATACAACACACACACACCACACACACACAAACACACACCAGACCACACACACACCTCACACACACACAACACACACACACAAACACACACCAGACCACACCACACACACACCACACACCTCACACACACACACCACACACACACAAACACACACCAGACCACACACACCACACACACACCTCACACACACACACCACACACACACAAACACACACCAGACCACACACACCACACACACACAAACACACACCAGACCACACACACACACACCACACACCTCACACACCACACACCACACACCTCACACACACGCACATCAGACCACACACACACACACACACACCACACATCTCACACACACACACACACCACACACATACACACACACACACACCACACACACACAAACACACACCTGACCACACACACACACACCACACACACACAAACACACACCTGACCACACACACACACACACCACACACCTCACACACACACACACACACACACACCACATACCTCACACACACAAACACACACCACACCACAAACACACACCAGACCACACACACACACCTCACACACACACACCACACACACACCACGCACACACAAACACACACCAGACCACACACACACACCACACACCTCACACACACACACCACACACACACAAACACACACCAGACCAAACACACCACACACTTCACACACACTTCACACACACCACACCACAAACACACACCAGACCACACACACACACCACACACACACAAACACACACCACACACCACACACACACAAACACACACCACACCACACACACCACGCTCACACAAACACACACCAGACCACACACACACACACACACACACCACACACCACACACACACAAACACACACCACACCACACACACCACACACACACAAACACACACCAGACCACACACACACACACACACACCACACACCACACACACACAAACACACACCACACCACACACACCACACACACACAAACACACACCACACCACACACACACCACACACACAAACACACACCAGACCATACACACACACCACACATCTCACACACACACCACACACACACACCAGACCACACACCACACACCTCACACACACAAACACACACCACACACACACACACACACCACACACACACACACCACACCACACCACACACAAACACACACCACACCACACACACACACCACACACATACAACACACACACAGCACACACCACACACACCACACACACACACCTCACACACACACCACACACCTCACACACACACACCACACACACACCACGCCACACACACACACCACACACATCACACACATACAACACACACACAGCACACACCACACACACACACACACACCACACAAACACACACACACACCACACAAACCACACACACACACACACACACCACACACACCACACACACACATACAACACACACACAGCACACACACTACACACACACCACACACACAAACACACACACACCACACACATACACATACACCACACACATACCCACCACACACCCACACACCACACAAACCACACACACAAACACACACTACACACACACACCACAAACACACACACATACACCACACACACACACCCACCACACACACACACACCACACAAACCACACACACAAACACACAACACACACTACACACACACACTACACACACACCACAAACACACACACATTCACCACACACACACACCATACCAGACACACCACACACATCACACACACATCACACACACACACATACAACACACAGACGGCACACACCACACACACCACACACTCCACACACACACGCACGCCACACACACACACACCACACAAACCCCACACAACACACACACACCACACAGCACGCAGCACACAAACACACACACACATACACCACACACACACACCACACACATCGCACACACACACATACAACACACACACAGCACACACCACACACACTACACACACACCACACACACAAACACACACACAGCACACGGCACGCACCACACACACACACCACACACACACACACACCACACAAACACACACACAACTACACACACCACACAAACCACACCACACGTACACACAATACACACACACACCCACGCACACACAAACACAGACACCACACACACAGACACACACATACGCACACACCACACACACACCACACACACAGACACACACACACCACACACACATAAACACAGACACACACACCCCACGCACCCCACACACACACAAACACACACACCACACACACACACCAAACACACACACACCACACAGCATGCACCACACACACACACACAAACCACACACACACACTCACACACACACACACTCACACAGCACACACACACAACCCACAAACCACACACACACTCACACAGCACACACACAACACACAAACCAAAAACACACACACCACACACAAACACAAACACAGACCACAGTCACACACAGACACACACACACCACATACACACTACCCCCACACACCACACACACACACAGACCACACGCACACACACCATACACACACACACCACACACACACACACCACACACAAACACAGACACAAACACCACACACACAGACACACACATACACACCCCACACACACAAACACAGACACCACACACCAAACACACACACACACACCACACAGCATGCACCACCCACACACACACACAAACCACACACACACACACACAAACCACACACACACACGAACCACACACACACTCACACAGCACACACACACAACACACAGAGACACACACACACTACCCCCACACACCACACACACACCATACACACACACACACAAACACACCACACAAACACAGAAACCCCACACACACACCACACACACACACACACCACACAAACCACACACACAAACACACAACACACACTACACACACACCACAAACACACACACATTCACCACACACACACACCACACCAGACACACCACACACATCACACACACACACATACAACACACACATGGCACACACCACACACACCACACACACCACACACACCACACACTCCACACACACACACACGCACGCCACACACACACACACCACACAAACCCCACACAACACACACACACACCATACACACACACCACACAGCACGCAGCACACAAACACACATACACCACACACACACACCACACACATCGCACACACGCACATACAACACACACACAGCACACACCACACACACTACACACGCACCACACACACAAACACACACAAACCACACGGCACGCACCACACACACTCACACCACACAAACACACACACAACTACACACACCACACAAACACAAACCACACCACACGTACACACACTACACACACACACCACACAAAACACACACACACACCACGCACACACAAACACAGACACCACACACACAGACACACACATACGCACACACACAGACACACACACACCACACACACATAAACACAGACACACACACCCCACACACACACACACAGACAAACCACACACACTCACACAGCACACACACACAACACACAAACCACACACACACACTCACACAAACCACACACACACACTCACACAGCACACAACACACAAACCACACACACACCACACACAAACACACCACACACAAACACACACCACAGACACACACAGACACACACACACACACCCCCCACACACCACACACACACACACAGACCACACGCACACACACAACACACACACCATACACACTCACACCACACACACACACACACCAACACCACACACACAGACACACACCCCAACCCCACACACACACACAGCAAACACACACACACAAACCACACACACACAAACCACACACACACACACTCACACAGCACACACACACAACACACAAACCAAACACACACCACAGACTCACACAGACACACACACCACACACACACAGACCACACGCACACACACCATACACACACACCACACACACACCACACACAAACACAGACACAAACACCACACACACAGACACACACATACATACCCCACACACACCACACACACACAAACACAGACACCACACACCACACACACACCAAACACACACCACACAGCATGCACCACCCACACACACACACACACACACAAACCACACACACACACAAACCACACACACACTCACACAGCACACACACACAAGACACAGAGAGACACACACACTACCCCCACACACCACACACACACACACCACACACACACACACACACACACCACACACACACACACACACACACACCACACACACCACACACACACACACCACACAAACACAGAAACCCCCCCACACACACCACCCCCCCCCACACACACACACACCACACACACACACCCACCACACACACACACACCACACAAACCACACACACAAACACACAACACACACTACACACACACCACAAACACACACACATTCACCACACACACACACCACACACACCACACACACACACACACACCACACACACACCACACATGCACCGCACACACACACACCACACACCACACACCAGGTACCACACATACACACACACCACACACATACACCACACACACACACAAACACACACACCCCCCACACACACACACGCACCACACACATCACACACACACATACACCACACACACACCACACACAAACACACACACCCCCCCCACACACACACACCACACACATCACACACACATACACCACACACACACCACACACACACACACCACACCACACCACACACACCACACACACCACACACACACACACACCACACGCACACACCACACACACCACACACCACACACACACCACACGCACACACCGCACACACCACACACACACACACACACCACACACACACACCACACGCACACACCACACACACCACACACCACACACACACCACACACACACCACACACACACACACCACACACACACATACCACACACACACACACACCACACACACACCAGACACCACACACCACACACACACACCACACACACTCCACACACACACACACCACACACACACCACACACCACACACACACCACACACACACACACACACCACACACACTCAACACACACATATACACACACTCCACACACACACACACCACACACACACACACACACACACACCACACACTCACCACACACCACACACCAGGTACCACACATACACACACACCACACACATACACCACACACACACACAAACACACACCCCCCCCACACACACACACACCACACACACACCACACACACACACACACAAACACACACACCCCCCCACACACACACACACCACACACATCACACACACATACACCACACACACACTCACACACACACACACCACACACACACACCACACACACACACACACCACACACCACACACACACCACACACACACCACACACACACCACACACACACACCACACACACCACACACACACACCACACACACCACACACACACATACCACACACACACACACACACCACACACACCACACACACACACACCACACACACACACACCACACACCACACAGCACGCACCACACACACACAGACACACACAGACACACACCACAAAAACACACACTCACAGACACACAACACACACCACACGCACTCACGCATGAACACACGCGTCACACACACACACACCACTCAAACACACCACACACACACACAGACACACACAGACACACACTGACACTACACACACAGACACCACACACACACAGACACACACACACTACCCCCACACACCACACACACACACCACATGCACACACCACACGCACACACCATACACACACTACCCCACACACCACACACACTACCCCCACACACACACCACACAAACACACACCACACACACGCACACACACAACCAACACACACAAACACAGGCACCACACACACACGCACACACACCACACAGCACGCACGCACCTCACACACACACACCCACACACACACACCACACACCAGGTACCACACACATCACACACACATACACCACACACACACCACACACACACACACCACACCACACACACACATCACACACACATACACCACACACACACCACACACACACACACCACACACACCACACACCACACACACACCACACACACACACACCACACACACACATATCACACACACACACACACCACACACACACCACACACCACACACACACCACACACACACCACACACACACACACCACACACACACATACCACACACACACACACACACACACACACACCACACACCACACACACACCACACACACACACACCACACACACACCACACACACACACACACCACACACACACATACCACACACACACACACACCACACACACACCAGACACCACACACCACACACACTCCACACACACACCACACACACACACACCACACACACACCACACACCACACACACACCACACACACACCACACACACACACACACACACACCACACACACTCAACACACACATATACACACACTCCACACACACACACCACACACACACCACACACCAGGTACCACACATACACACACACCACACACATACACCACACACACACACAAACACACACACCCCCCACACACACACACACACCACACACACACACACACAAACACACACACACCC